>NC_133294.1:4810598-4983098 GCF_005239225.2 Populus alba | reverse complement strand
GTCCATTGGTGATGATATCAGAAACTCTAGCTGTCCAAGGCAAGCCTGTTGCCGTGAGAGTCCTTAATGAAAAGTCATCAATTAATCTTTTTCCGTGAGGCAACCAGTAATCATACCATAGTGATGTTAAGGAACCATTGCCAATTCCTGCTATGAACCAACCCCTACACCAATCCCGACTTTGTAAGATCTTCCTCCATGACCATGATGGGTTAGAAGTATTGATATGCCAAAATGAGCGATTGCGGATCAGGACTGCATGAACCCACGTTGTCCATATAGAAGTTTTGCTGGTAAGCAAATGCCAAATATGCTTTAATGTAGCAGCTCTGTTCCAAGTTGCAAGTCTTTTGATGCCGAGCCCACCTTCTTGCACAGGGTAACATATGGATGTCCAGGCCACCTTTGCACCCGAAGTAGATAGAGATGTACCCTTCCATAAGAATGCAGATAGAGTCCTTTCAATTGTCTTCATGATTGAGCATGGCAAGATGAAGGTGGAAGACCAGTACACCTGGATAGAGAATAGGACAGCTTTTATAAGTTGGAGACGACCAGCATATGTGAGTGAAGAGGAGGTCCAAAGTTTGATCCGTGAAGTGATTCGCTCTACAAGTGGTATGCAATCCGTGTGAGTTAGGCGTGTAGAGATAAGAGGCACTCCAAGATACCGTACTGGAAGGTGCTGCTGTTGTATTCCTATTTGGCGTTGAATGGTGCGTTGCATGGTATCATCAATGCCAGACAGATACATGGAACTTTTGGCAAAATTAATGGAGAGACCTGATAGCATAGAGAATTTGTCTAAGCTGAACTTGAGCACACCGATGGAGACTGGATCAGCATGACAGAAGAGCATGAGGTCATCTGCAAAACAAATATGAGTTATACCAGTTGGCTTACATCGCCAGTGATACTTGAATGTGGATTGCTGAATTGTTTGTTGAATAATCCCTCCTAGGCCAGCCATGGCCAGAACAAATAGATATGGAGAAAGAGGGTCTCCCTGCCGAATGCCTCTAGATGCTTTGAAGAAGCCATGAGACTCCCCATTGATACTAATAGAGTAATGAGCAGTGGTGATACAAGTTTTAATCCAAGTGATCATGGCTGGAGGGATAGCAATAGCTGCAAGTCCTGCTAATATAAAGTCCCAACTGACTGTATCAAACGCCTTCTTTAGGTCAATTTTTAAAGCACACCGTGCAGGACCATTCTTGAGGTGATAATTGTGTAATAGCTCTTGTGCAAGGAGGATGGCATCTGAGATATGTCGGCCTGGGAGAAAAGCTGTTTGGGATGGATTAATGACATCTGCCAAAGTTGTTTTCAGCCGATGAACAATGAGCTTGGAGATACATTTGTACAGCACGTTACAACATGAAATGGGCCTATAATCATTTAGACAGGAAGGATTCTCTATCTTTGGAACCAGCGCTACTCGGGTGGCATTGACACAACGA
Organism: Populus alba; assembly: GCF_005239225.2. Lineage (NCBI taxonomy): Eukaryota > Viridiplantae > Streptophyta > Magnoliopsida > Malpighiales > Salicaceae > Populus > Populus alba. The sequence goes on along the minus strand of NC_133294.1, from coordinate 4,981,635 downwards.
GGCAATGAGTTGTGTGAGAAGAAATACCTGACCGCAGCCATGAAATCAACCCGAATGATAAGCCAGCTCTTCTTAAAGAATAGAGCATTATATCCATCCGGACCAGGAGACTTGCTATCAGGAATAGAAAATAAAGCATTTTGAATATCATCATTGGTGATAGGGAGGTTTGCCATGCATGTTGATGTGTCCGAAATCGGAGTTGGATATAGACTCGTGATGTCTTCTGGCAGAGGAGAAGTAGTAGCTGAAAGAAGTTGCTCATAGTATGATGTTGCTAATTGCCCAATTTCCTGTTCATCAATGATGTTATTTCCCGACTCATCCTGCAGCATATGGATTCTGTTTCTTGTTTGCCGATGAAGCAAGGATTTATAAAAGAATGATGTGTTCTTATCTCCAAGGTGTAACCATTGGATCCGTGACTTTTGCTTGAAATAGGATTCCTCATCCTTACAGAGCTGCATGTAATGATTGGCAAGTAATCTTTCACTTTGTTGAGCTTCCACAGATGCAGGGTGTTCATCAAGAAAAATTTGAGCTGCAAACCATGCCTCTCTAGCTCTGGCTACTCTACCTGTAATGTTACTTGTATGATGATGATGGAGAGTCTTAAACACTGACTTCAGCCGATGAAGTTTAGTGGTGAACTGATACATGGGGTTACCACTTACTGGTATTTGCCAAGAGGAACCAACAACATCCATAAAATCATCCCTGGCTGCCCAAATATTCAGGAATTTAAATGGGACACTCCTCCTCCGGTTTGGATTGCAGAGTTGCAATATCATGGCACTATGATCAGAAATGCAACGTGGCTGAAAAGTGGCATGAGCTGCAGGCCATTTTGAGAGTAAGTGTTGATTACCAAAGATCCAGTCAAGTTTTTTCTGAATAGTATTGCATCCATGTTGACCATTGTGCCACGAATATTTTAGGCCATTGTATGGAATGTGAATAAGTTCAGCTTGTCTGATACAATTATTGAAAGCATCAAGATGACGAGGCCATCTTGTATCCCCCCCTATCCTGTCTTCGGCTTGCAGAATTGCATTAAAATCCCCCATCACAATCCATGGAATACCAGATGATGATTCCTGGGTAATATAATGCCAGAGGGCTATTCTTTCAGCTGGAGTATTGAAGCCATATACAAAGGTGATGCGGGTGGTTTCTGTGGAGTGCAGATGGTTTATATCACATGTTAACCATTGAGGGGAAGATTGGACACATGTGAGATGAAGTTTTTTGGAGTTCCATCCAATGAGTATACGGCAAGTGGAGGATGTGGTAATGTTAGAGTGGAATTGCCAATGAGAAGGGGCAAGGGAGTTTTGTACTGCTGTTAGATTAGCAGCACTGATTTTCGTTTCCAAGAGTCCAAAGATATCTAGATTGTTTTTTTGTGTCCATGCATAGACGGTTTTTTGTTTTTGGAGGCCATTAAGACCCCATATGTTCCAGCTGCCAACAATGAACATTTATTAAAATGTGGTAAAATGACTAAAGAGAAGACTAGTGGCCACGGGCCTCCTTTTTTTTCCTGCCCCCTTTCTTTTTCCTGACAGTGGTTGGAGAGGGGGTTGGGGACTGAATAGGGACATTTTGTGGGGATGGTGTAGAGGCCGCAACTGAAACCTCAGCTGATACCTCTTGAGCAGCAGAGGAAGTATCACTTATAGTCCGTAAGGAGTCCATTTTGCTTTCTAAACAAATATTAGCATGCTGGTCATCAAGTTGATGTTGCTTAAGTCCAAGAAAACCAAGAAAGTCATTACCTGAATCTTGACTGGAATCACTATCATCAAGAAGTTGTTGGTCTACCGGCTCTGTGATAGGCATAGGTAGAGTAGGGATCGGCTTAGTGTGTTGGATGAGTAAAGGTTGTGCTGCCTCAACTGGTGGTAGAAGTGCAATTGTGGCACTTGTTGATGGTAGAAGTGCATCTGATTGGTCAGGGGGGGCAAAATGTCGCTTAACAATATGCTGCAATTCAATATGTGCTTTGCCTTTATCCAAAGCAGTAGGTGTTAAGACTGGAGAATGAGCATCTGATTGTGGAGAAACTGGCACGACCGGAGGAGCATGGGCTTTGCCTTTTGCCATAGCAGGTGGTTGTTGAGTGGAACAAGAATGCCCGAAGACTTTACATTTGTCACAGCTGGGAGGTTTCCATTCATAATCAACTGTAACCGTAATTGGTGTAGTTGAGAGAGGACTGTCAATCTCAAAACTGTGAATAAAAGGTAAGGCAGCATCAACTTCAACACAGAGTCTGGCATACTCTAAGCGAGTGCAACTGTATGTAAGCTCATCACAGGATAGCGGTCTGCCAACCATACTGGCTGCTAAACTGAGTCCTTGCTTTGACCATAAGGGGAAGGGCAAACCATGTAACCGAACCCACACTGGAAGAGTGGCAATTTTGTTTTTATCAAACTGAAACCGTGGATGCCATTGTTGAAGGATGATATTTTTGCCTCCAAACATCCATGGCCCCTTCTCGAGTACAGAATGCATTTCTTCTTCAGTGTTGAAGCGGAAGATCATGAAGCCATTGCCAGTTGTCATCACAGTTTCTAGTCCATATTGGCGCCACGCCCTGGATGCAATAGAATTAACAGCATGGAATGGCATTCGAAATCCTGGAAAGAAGCCGATCATGCATCGATTCCATTGAGCAGAATTCTCCGTTAGCATATCTTCTGTTATTTTAAGGTTGTGACCTAATGGTTGTCTTGGTAGAGGCTCTAGAGTAAAACGGGTACTAGAGTCAGAGACTCTTACTCGATCTGCCCAAGAGTTTTGACTAGCAACAGGGTGGGGCTTGGGAACAGGAGGCTTTGTTTTCGTCATGATGTGATGAGGAAGGTAAGGTGTTTGTATGGCTCAGTAAGGAACTTTTGAGGATGGAGAAGCAGGGACGGTGAAGATTGGGTTCCAGGTACAGGTTCAAGATTTTGTGCGGTCAGAATAGGGAAGAGATGTTGGGGAAGAAGATGGTGGGTGAAAAAGAGAAGGAGGATATCACCGGCGGCCATTACAGGACCAGCAAGTCGGGAGCCACCAAGTCGCCAACAGCAGCTGCTCTCTCTCCATTTTTTCCCTCCCTAAACCCTTCCTCCCTAAACCCTTAAAACCTAAACCCTAAACCCTAAACCTAAACCCTAAACCCTAAAACCCTAAACCCTAAACCCTAAACCCTAAACCCTAAAACCCTAAAACCCTAAACCCTAAACCCTAAAACCCTAAACCCTAAACCCTAAAACCCTAAACCCTAAACCCCTAAACCCTAAACCCTAAACCCAAAACCCTAAACCCTAACCCCTAAACCCTAAACCCTAACCCCTAACCCCTAAACCCAAAATCCTAAACCCTAAACCCTAAACCCTAAACCCCAAACCCGAAACCCTAAACCCTAAACCCGAAACCCGAAACTCTAAACTCTAAACCCTAAACCCTAAAACCGAAACCCGAAACCCGAAACCCTAAACCCTGAACCCGTAACCCGAAACCTGAAAACCCTAAACCCTAAACCCAAACCCCAAACCCTAAACCCAAACCCCAAACCCTAAACCCTAACCCCTAAACCCAAAATCGAAACCCTAAACCAGAAACCCGAAACCCTAAACCCCAAACCCCAAACCCTAAACCCTAAACCCTAACCCCTAAACCTTAACCCCTAAAACCCTAAACCCTAAAACCTAAACCCAAAACCCCAAAACCTAAAACCCAAAACCCTAAAACCCTAAACCCAAAACCCTAAAACCCTAAACCCTAAACCCTAAAACCCTAACCCCTAAAACCCTAAAACCCTAACACCGAAAACCCTAACCCCCTAAACCCTAAACCCTAAACCCTAAAACCCTAAACCCTAAACCCTAACCCCTAAAACCCTAAACCCTAAACCCTAAACTCTAAAACCCTAAACCCTAAACCCTAAACACTCAACCGAAACCCTGAAACCGAAACCCTGAACCCTCAACCCGGAACCCCGAACCCCGAACCCCGAACCCCGAACCCCGAACCCGAACCCGGAACCCGGAACCCGAACCCGGAACCCCGAACCCCGAACCCCGAACCCGAACCCGAACCCCGAACCCTGAACCCTAAACCCTAAACCATGCTTCCTGAGATACAATATTTTCGATTTTATCCAGGTACACTCTAAGTTGACTGTTTGGAGTTTAGTGCTTATAAGAGTATGAGACTAATGTTTTCTTCTCTGCAGATAGTCTTTAAAGACATTTAGATAGTTTCCTTTTTCTTTTTCTTTTTTTCATATCTTAATGGGCCTTTCTATTTTTCCAGAAATTATCTTTAAAGACTAGCTTTAGTCAAAGAATATCTTGTTCTAAGACAGCATCCTCTATGGCTTGATCTTGTAGTTGATGACCGCTGTGGTATGGAGCTGGATGAGACTGACCCAGCTATCTGGCTAAAGTTGAAAGCTGCAGTTGATGACTATGTCCAGAACAATTCTGAAGCCTTCAAGAATGTCTGTGAGAGACTAACTTTTCCCTACCAACATGATGATAAACTGTCAGAGATTATGAAATCTCAGCAATTTTCCAAGGCAAAGGTATCAAATGCAGGTATTGATGCTCACACTCTCTTAATTTGCTTTTTTCACGCTTCCATCATTTGGCATGCTCCTTTTTCTGAACCTGAAATCTTTTGGTATTTTGCTATTTTAGATGAGACTAGTCCCTCTTTAGGTTGGAGGCGTAATGTGCTACTTGTTGAAGCTTTGCACAGTCCTGGTTCAGGAAGGGCTGTGCAACATTCCCGGGCACTTGAGACATTTTGTTCCCGCAATGCAATAAGACTATCTCTCATGCATGCCACATCTGGAATTGCTAGGACAGTGCCACCAGGAACATTCCCATCCCCTTTTTCATCACCTCTAATTACTGGAAGCTTCCCCTCAAGCCCGCTTCTATTCAGTCCTGATTTGGGCTCACAGAGGATTGGCCTTATAGACTCGGTCCCACCTTTAAGCTTGGATGGAGTTCAGTCTGGAAAGATAGCTTTATCACCGCCAATGTCCCCTTCAAAACACAGACAGCTCTCTTTACCTGTTCGATCATTGCATGAAAAGCTACAGAATTCACCACAAGTGGGGATTATACATTTAGCCCTTCAAAATGACTCATCAGGCTCAATATTAAGGTGAGCATGCTTCTCTGTTGTTTAACATGCTATTTTTTAATTGATATTTAGTTTCAGGCACTGTCCTAAAGTGCCAAATGCATGTTTTTCCAGCTGGCAGAATGATGTATTCGTTGTTGCTGAACCTGGAGATCTTGCTGATAAGTTTCTGCAAAGCGTTAAATTTAGTTTGTTGTCAATGAACCGGAACCGCCATAGGAAGATTCCTTCACTGGTTGGCAATATCTCAACTGTTGCTGATTTAGTTCATTGTAAACCATGCTTCCTAGTTGAAAATGTCATCCATCGTTATATAGGACGACAGACGCAAGTATGTGGTAAAATATTTGAATTTTAATAGAATACTATAATTTTAATATTAGAAATTAGAATTATATATATTTTTTTAAATCTATTCTTTATTTTTATTTTATTTTCATTTTGTCTGAAAAATCTTTTTTTATTTCCGCGTTCTGGCCCGTGTCACGAGCTATTTTTTATTTTTTATTGCACAAATTTGATAAGATAAAAAAATTTATTTTATTTGATTCTAAAATACTTGTTATTGAAGAGTTACTAAATTATTTGTCTCCATTTTAATGTACATTACTAATTTCTGAAGGTCATGGAGGATGACCAAGAAATAGGGGCATATATGTTCCGTAGAACAGTTCCTTCTATGCACTTGACACCTGAAGATGTTCGCTGGATGGTATGCTTTTGGCCCTTGATTTTTCTGTGTCTTGCTTTGGCCTCTAATTATTTTTATTTTTTAATCCACTACTCACCTTCTGTGGTTCTCCTGTAATGTTGGTCTATTCATAAGATCATTACCCACCAGTGGCACTACTGAATCATGGTTCTATGAGGGGTGATATAAACAAACCCTGCCCTTCAGTATTTTCTTCCTAGAATAATTCAGCTCTAAAGTCTTCTTTTTCCATATTGTTTTTCCAAATTGTCAAGTCATAAAAACATAGTTAGATTTTTATCCATTGGCTTATTTTTCTTCTAGCATAATTATTCTTCCTGACTTTCTCAAGAAGGAAGAAAATCACGGAACTCTTAAGGGCTAATGCAGAAACTGCTGCTTCCATTTTGTTAGTATTGTGCCTTGCAAATGGGACATGAATTAATGTTAATTCAATGTTGTTTTGTTCTGCTAGTGATTTATGCAGTTGCCTTTTGTCTTGTAAAACCTAGGTCGGAGCTTGGAGGGACAGGATTATAATTTGCACAGGAGCACATGGGCCTATGCCAACTTTAATCAAGGCCTTTCTGGATTCTGGTGCAAAAGCTGTAATATGCCCTTCAGTAGAGCCCTTAGAAATCCCGGTGACATTAGTCCATGGATCAGGGGAGTACAATGTTCTGGAAAATGGGAGGTTTGAGATCGGAGAGGAAGAGGCCGAGCCTACCAGTCCAGTGAGTGATTGGGAAGATAGTGACCCCGAGAAGAATGGTGACCATTCTATCGGTTTTTGGGATGATGATGAAGAGGAACTATCCCAGTTTGTTTGTAAGTTGTATGATTTGTTATTTCGGGTAGGGGCAAGAGTAGATGTTGCTCTTCAAAATGCTCTTGCTGTACATCAGAGGCTAAGGTATTCGTGCCATCTTCCTAGTATACAATAGTTAGCTAGATACTGATACAAGAAAATAAAAATCAAACCAAATAACAAGTGAAAAAAAAAAACGGGAGAAAGTAAAAATAAAATAAAATTACCTGAGAATAAGAATATAGATGATTGAATTTAAGTACAGAAGTGAGAGGGAATATCCAATTTTGAGGCCTATAAAAAAGGGAAAAAAAATTGTTGTCAGCTATTCATTGCATGAACACAAGTAAATAGCACACGATACCATTTTTTCAATCGCAAACATGTAAATTTGTCATTTGTACTGAACTTTTACTCTCTCTCCAACCTATTTCAGCCTTATAAGGCCCCAATTTTGAGTTGCATGGGCAGTTACTTTAGTTGTTGCTTGGATGATTGCTCTATTAATGTACAGTCCTTTTTAGACTTTAAGACCAGGGCTATGATGTACTGGGTAGCCCCATGAGCTTTGTGGTGGTGTCATGTTTACTTTTATGGCATTGCTGGAATTAGTGATCGCTTGCTATGATTGTTGTTAGCTTGGTGTCGGAGACACAAACCAGCACCTTGGATTTGCTAACTGGAGCCTTAACATCCGAGGCATTCCAATGGATACTCATAATAACTGTGGTCAATAACCGAGGATAGAATATAGAAAACCATAATCTAGTGGCCACTGAAACTGTTGTCATCATGCTAGAAAGGTATATTTTTTTCCCAGACGGACATTGTGATCCCGGGTTTCATTTTCAATAGTGACTAGAATTGATAGCTAGCTGAAGTGACTGGTCTTTGCCTGAATGCAAAATGCTATGCGAGAAAACAAAGACGAGAATGACTAACTCAAAAGCTGGAAAGAGAAGAAAGTTCTTCAGAAAGGAAAAAGAAGACGAGGGAATGATGTAGTTTGTCTTGTTGCTTGTCCCTTTAAGTTATGATAATAGAATATTTTGGAGTGTTTCTATAACAGAGAGAATCATGGGGAGATTTGAGATGATGAATGCTGCATTACAGGTTACATATGATGCAAGTCGTCATAATGGTGCTTGTAATTAATCATTACATGTAGAAAAGAGGTATGCATCGTGGAGTTGCACACATTCTGGATGATTTCACTACCATCCACCCCTATGATCTGGACTCACCAGGTCACGGTCAAGAAACATCATCCTCGATTGGTTGTTCGGTCTCAGGATGATGGGACATAATTCTATTCTTGTAATAGATTTGAATATACCACTGAGAGATTTTATATGCTGTGTTTTCTCTATACATTAGCACAGGCACTTGCACTTAATTAACTGAAGATGAAAGACCTTCCATCTGAGAAAAGGATGGATTATGAAATATGGAATTGGACTTTATTCTTAATGGTCCCCTTGTAGATGTTGAATTTGATTGAAAGACAAATGCCAAAGTGGAATATAATGGGGCCAGAAAGAAACTCCTTAATGACATTGAAAGACACTCAATTAGGGCTCTGTTTAATCTTGGCCTCCGGAATTAGATTTAACTAGCCTAGAAGCCTCGTAACCCGTACTTTGCCGTGGAGCTGGACTCCTTGTTTTTTTTGTAAAAAAATAATATTTAGTTACCAAGTGTGTTTAAAAAAAAAATTAACTTGGATCATAAACTTGCCAAGATTATCTAGTGTGCAGTAAGGTGTGTAATGTGTCTTATGGTTTGTACAAGACTAAATTTGATATCAGTGTGGTGAGGAAGTTTCCAATCAAATTCGGGATGACAATGATGTAGTAAAGTGGATTTTTATATACTTAAGGATAGATGCAAACTATGGAGTGTTGAGATATTATGGTCACACAAATTAATTATAAAATAGTATAGAGCAAGTAAGAATTGATTTCATGAGGAAGATCTAATCTAGGTGTTTATGCTAAATGATTCAAAATTTAAGGGGGGTTTCGAGATTATCTAAGCTATACTAAGGTAAATGAAATAAAGTAATCAAACTAAAATAAATAAACTGAAACTTATTAAAAGAAAAACCTTAGTCCTTATTAAAAGAAAAACCTTAGTCAAGTAAATATCTATTGACAAAAATCAAAACTGATTATTAAAACGATATGTCAATATAATTCTAAATATTTATCTTTTCTTAATAGTAGTCAGTTAACCAATCTATAATATAACTAACTCTAGCCATTAAACAGCCACATCATTCACACTAACAATTTAATGGCAGTCTTAAGAACTAGATAAGTTAATAAATCTAGATAACATAACTGTCTACAGTCTATATTTGATTTAATTGAATGTTTTCCCTAAGATTAATAATATAGATCTACCATGTTTATTAAACTTAATAGATTTACAAGTTAAATATCATAACTCTGATTTACAAGTTAAATATCACAACTCTGATTTTGATAGAAAACTTAGCAATAAATTGGTTAGAAAAAAAACTTAGTCTTCTTTAACATTCATAGAAAATAAACATATGAAAATATTCATACTCATAATATAAACTGAAAAGAAAAGATAAAATAGATTTCACAGTTTTTAAAATTCAAAGGCTTCTATATCCTTTCAACCAAGAAAAATAACTTAGCTTTGCATGATTATAAAAAAAACTAAGGAAGATAAAAGATAAAAACATAATTTTGGGTGTAGGAAAAAAGATGAGAGTTTCTTTCTTCTTTATGGTTGCCACTCTCTTTTCCTCGCTCTCTTTCCTTTTATATGATGTAAAAGCCTACTCCTCACATTCATACTAGTCTATTTGTATCCTAAAAAATAATAATATAGGAGTCTTTTTCAAAGTAGATCATTTATATTTATGTAGTACAATAACTCTTTCCTATATATATATATAAGGTAGTCTTGCATAAAATCTTCAATCTTTGACTTTGGACTTAGTGAAGTTAATTCCAAATAAAGACCTTTTCCATAAAAAATAAATAATTGCCATGTTGGTATGGATGTTTGGAAAGTAAGTTGAACTTGTTTCTTCATAAAACTTGTTTGATGGCAGAGCTTATAAATTATCTTAGAAAAATCATATATCTCTTATATAAAATCTTTTTCTACTGGAATTTGGTAAGTTAATAGGTTTTTAAGTCAGAAATCCAAAACAAGTTGAGTTTGCATCAAATAGACTTCTCTAACTCAAGATATTCAAGTCGAAATAGTCAAATATCAAAATTGATATAATACAAGACTTGTCTTTGAAGGCTGTGATTTCCATGATTTTTTTTCTCATCATATATGTATAGAAATATATGGATATTAGCATTCTAATGCCTCTAGAATCACTTCATTTTGACCTCTACAACTCATGTTTTGCATAAAATATTGATCGAATGTCAAATCTATCAATATTCGACACGGGTTGGAACATGGTCTAAATTTTATCTCCAAATTACTACCTTTTGAATCTTACATTCAAAAGCATCTTCAAAACGTAAAACAAAAAATATCAAGACATTTTATATATAAAACATGAGCAAAATACTAGGTAAATATGAGTAAAACTATTGAATAATATGGTTGCATCACAAAGGACTTGGATGACAAGGGATCTACAACAAGTTATGTATTTACTCTAATATAGAGGTTTATTTGTTGGAAGTCTCTTATTTAGTCTTTGGTTTCACTGTCTACTACTGAGTTATAATATATAAAGTGGTTAAGGTTACTAAGAAAGCCTCGTGGCTTATAGGTTTGGTCAAAGAACTGGGTATTTAACAAGGTAGAGTTCAACTACAATGTGATAGTCGTAGTGTTATTTACTTGGCAAAGAATCAAGTGTATCATACAAGAACCAAACACACAGATGAAGACTATTGTTATTATAGTAGACTAGTGCTTGAAATTGATTAATGTCTTCAGATATGAGATGTCTCAACCTATTATTCCAAGTGAACTTTTAAGAGGTGGATATTTTTCAAGGTGGATATTGTTGTAACTTGTGGCTTATAGGCAAATGTCGAAGTGGAGTGAAACGATGATATCTACCTCTCTAGGATTTATTCCTTGTTTTTCTATCAAGGACGATTAATAGGTTGGGGGTGCAGGGGCAATGCACCCGTGGTATGTTAAAGAACTATTATAAAAAATTAATTTATACTCCTTGGATAACGAGGATTTCTTGGGTGGTTTAGGGTTTACTATAAATACATATCATGTAACCATATTTCGATATAGTAAAAATAAAAGCTCCCTATTTTTATAGATGTTGGTCCATTGCCGAACCACGTTAAATCTTTTCTTTCTAGTTTCTCTCCAGTTGCAATATTCATTAATAATTGTTGTAGGTTTTTTCATGACACTAAAGATATAAAAAAAAAAATAGCAATTAGGAGAATAAAGATAAAAAAGAAAATACAAAATAAATTTTATTTTTTTATTGTAAGGTGAAACTAAAAAGAAAAATCAATTTAGCAAAAAAAAAATCAAAAGAATGAGGAACAAAACTAACATAAAAATAAAAATAAATTTTTGATTAAATGGTGAAATTGAAAAGAAAAATAACTTTAGCAAAAGCCAAAAAAAAAAAGAATGAGGTTGAAATTGATAAAAATAATATACCATGAATTTAGATTGAAGTATGAAATTGCAAGTAAATAAAGCTTCTACAAAAGGATCAAGAAAAAAACAGAACCAAGACAATGAAGACCAAATTCAAAAATATAATACCATATATTTAGATTGTAGGATGAAATTAAAACCAATAAATTTTTTTACAAAAGGACAATGAAAAATAATAGAAATCAAAAGAATAAGGACCAAATTAAAAAAATACATGTCAAATTAGAATTGATAGATAAAATTGAAAACAAATAAAAATTTTAGAAAATTAATAAAAACAAAAATTAGAAATAAAAAAAATAAAGATTGAATTTGAACTACTGTTGGTTAAATTTGCAAGTGCACAAATCGTAACAAGTAATAAAATGATGAGTAGAGTATCATCCCACGAAGATTTGTAAAAATTACTACTAATTACCAAAGTCTTTTAAATTATGATCTATTTGAGGAATCGAAGAAGATAGTTTATGAAACAAAAATTAATAATTAAAAACAAACAACCAATTGATTAAATATTAATGAATTCAATTGTACTGGTTCTAGGATTTCTGACTTACCGTAACTATGCCTATGTGAACTTTCTCGATTAAATTAATTACTCCTAATGTTGATAATTAGGTTTTCCTTATGTAAATATTAATCTCTCTCGAGCATCAATAAATTATTTCGACAAATAAATTTCATATATTCTACGAAAGTTCTGAACTTGTCGAAATTTATTAAGTACTGTAAAACCTGTAACGATTACAAAAGTTCTTAGGATATCTCTATCCTATAAATTTCTTACGGTATTTCAAACAATGGCTAAAACAATTATCACTTCTCAGCTTCAAATTGAATTCTTCATCATGCAGATGTTGGCCAAACACACGCAAGCATTACTCATAGAATGAAATACTCAACATCTTAATATAATAATTCAATCGAAGAAATTGTTCACATAATCATAGTAAGGTTACATCAAAAATCCCCGAATAAAAGTCTACTCCATAGTTAAATTAAAGATAAACAAACTTGATATGATGAACATCACTCAAAAGCAGAGAATTTCAGTCGAAAAGATAGGTGTCCTCCCGGTTTTCAATAGTTTTGCCTCTGCCACTCTTTTGTTCCCTTTGGTGCCGCCTCCTCTCTTTTTCTTTTCTATGTTGTAGGGTTTCTGTCTGTCTTCTCTCCTCCTTTTTCTTCTTTTATATTGTGGCTTTTCTACCCCTGTAGTAATGAGGAAGGTTTCCTTTTCTGCATTAAATTCTTTCCTACTCAGACATTGCGGGCCCGATTTGAGATAGAAAACGTGCGAATTCAAAGATCTCTATTTCTGGAGGAATTGTAGAGAATCAAATTTTCTTTCCAAAAAAACTGATCTTGCAATTTTTGGATGTCTGAGTGTTGAGATAAAGGTCATAAACCGAAACAGTCTTTGCAGTGCAGGAATTTCGGGCTGGTTCAATCCTTGTTTTTCAACTCGCTTTTTGGGCTTCGAAACAACAAAATAGAGTTATATGCCCATCATATGTTTTGTAGACCTTCATCTCAGCTATTTGAAAATGGTTACGAACATCTGGAACTAAATTGTATAGCTTATTAGTAGCACATAATGAATCACTGTTTAGTTTCACTGTCCGGCTCTGCCTGTTCAGTAACCTAAGATAAGAAAATACATTAATTTCCCACGAGGTCAATAGTTTAAAAATAGATTCAAAATTCTAATTGTCTTGTGCAACATATCCAAAATATTTAAAAATCAAGCATGAATAGCAGAAAATATACATGTTAAAAATTCCTTTATCAACTACCAAGAATAAAGAGAACCAATATGTCATTTTAGGAGGGGGAGAGAAAAGAAAAGAAAAAAACAACCCACTAGTGACAAACCAACCACCCAATGCTTTTAGGCTCAGCTTCATTAGTAAGAAGACATGATGGTATTTCCAACATCTTGGTGAAAGGGTATTTTTAGACACTGGAAGGCATTGCAAATGCTGTCCAAAGTGTGCGTGCCTCCCATGTGTCTAATTTTTTTTTAGCCACGTACCAAAATGCTCTTGAGTTACTAATATGGTAATAATGAAAAAAAATTGTTTGTAAGAAGACTAAAAAGCTCTTTGATATTAATTTTAAAATTTGAACTTTCAAAGATATTGTGGTCATTTTATTTATATTTTGATTTTTTTTATAATTTTTAAATTTGACCAAAAAAACCTTTTTAAAATTACCAAATTGTTCTTTAATACCAGTATTGTATTTTTTTTAAAGGACATTTTGATTTTCTTGCTGTGTTTTTAAAATGTAAAAAAACTTCCTGTCACCAATAATTAGTTTGATGTTTTGTGGTGTGAAAGGCAAAATTGTCATCGAGTGTTTTTGAATCGGCATAGACGGTGTTTTCCTATAGCTTCTTTTAATAACCATCCTATTATGAAATGTTGTGCCAGGGTATCCTGTTCCTTTACAAAAAGAAATGATTTCTGCCATTACACAGAAGGCACAAAATCAAAAGAAAGGAGGGTAATCAACACCACCTATGACCCCATACCTAAATTCCACTTCAAGTGATTTACTAGCAAGTTTGTGATACATGACTCCTTTCCTCTTCTCTTCTATCTGGCCAAGGAACGAGAAAAGGAGGATTAACCTAACAAATATGGCCAAGAAACCACATAGTATGGCATGGTTTGCCCTGCCAATGAGGTTTTAGTACAGAATAAGTAGATAAAGAATGCTTGACTAATTTTTACTGGCCATCATAATACTAGGTGCTTACATCCAACAAGTAATCAAAGGGGTTTAAAAAAATATCAAGTAAAGCATGCAGATACTTTCAATGCAATCACAGGATGAATGCGATGACTAATATCCCTATCAAAGGCGCCAATTATGCAAAATCTCACGCTGTCCACTTTAATTGAGAGGTTCAATGAGAGCTTTATAAACAAACACCAAAGATGAGAGAGAGATTCCCCAATCACACCCTCTCATTTTAATACTTTGACAAGGAAATAGGGCCACCACTTACTTCAACCAGAAGCCTCCATCAGACTACATATTATGCAATATAAAGCCAGCACCACTACCACCAAGCTCCCTGAGAAAATGGCTGCAACGGCTCCAGTTGCGATAGGCACACAAGGCACCGTAGGATCACTTGTGAGGAAAGAAATTGAGTATTTCTCAAAGTTTGAGATAGAGAAAACTACGAGTTCAAGGAAACCTCAAGGGCTGGTGGTTGACATAGCTTCCAGTAATGGTAAGTCAAGGCCTAGTTTCTGGTCCTTGACGATGAGCTGGCAAAGGAAGAAGCGAAGAGGCAGCAGTAGATTCTTTCCGAGTATCTGTTCTGCTGTGGAAGTTGCTGACAGCAATAGTCTCAGTGGTATTCCTGGGTTCGGTTATATAATCCTGAAAGATGATTTGAAGGATATGCAGGTTTAGACAATCGTACAAAGAGCTGCCATGCTCTCTGACTTCTCTAAGCTGGTATGTCAAGCCAATGGGCCATGCTTTTGCTGATCCTATAACTTCAGGTCCACAACTTCAATAGCACTTGATTCTCCTTGTCAGAATTAAACTATCTATCAGGCTTACTTTTGATAAGACTAGGAGAAGAACACGGGAACAACAAGTTGGTAAATTTCCTAGCATGTACCTGGTTAGAATTATGGTTTTTCATGCTTTCACAACTTTGCCTCATCCAGATATCACCTTCATGGATTAGCATCTCAGAGGTGATAATTATATCTGCAAAATGACACCCACAGGCTGACTTCTAAAAGAAATCAGATATTGTGTGTACCGGATTGGGAGGTTAACAATCATCACTCCTTCTTTGTTGATCGCCATGCCATTATATCATATGTTAACGGGCCTAGCTCATACCTTGAAAGTTCCGATTAAAATATCGCGAAGGACTGCAAATGGAATGCTGGCTCAAAACTTGCAGTGTGAAGTGTATATCTATGTAGAGTTAAGGTTTGTTGTTGTTTTTGCATAGAAGAAATTGGAGCATGTAGTTTTTAATTGAATGAGACTGATAAAGAATAGCAAACATTGATATTGTAAATTAAACGTAAACTCCTGAAATTCCATGGCCTGCATTTTTTTTCCTGCAGCAAAAACAGTCCATTTACGCATACGCATTTGTGAAATTGTTAGGAAAAATTGGTAAGAGGAGGGAAGCATGGTGGAATACATCTCTCTTCTATCGTGGTAGTCCCATTGACTTGTAGACTTAGAATACAATTCTTTCAAGACATACTTATACTAGTCTAAGACTAGAAGATAATCACATCAGTAATCTATGGCACACTTGCACCTAGAAGACATAAAAGGACTCTTCACAAAACTCACTTCTACATTTTTCTGAGCTTCAAAATTAACACCAACAGAAATACAGTATCAATGTTTAGGATCATATAAAAATGCATCAAACACCACAATATTGAAGTCCTAGAAGTAGCTTTTGGTTTCTGCAGGACATCTAAACTCCCAGCTCTTCCTTTGCATTTCCTCCTTTCACAGAGTCAACATGGTGAATGCTTTCGGTTGATGTCATTGTGACTTTTTTCTCATCAATTGGCGTGGCAAGATACTCAAGTGCCATTACAACATCAGCGATCAAAGGTCGTCTATCAGCTTCCTCTTGGATACACATGGCTGCAATTACAAGAGCTTGATATAGACTCTTTTTTGGGTATTTTCCTCCAAGCAACGGATCTGCAATTGCTGTAAATTGACTTCTGTCCTTCAATAGCGGCGCTGCCTGCAATATGAAAATGAGAATAAGAATCATGGTCTGCATTTCCAATCAGTCATTAAACCTCAATGTTTGCAGCTTATGCTCTATGCTATAACCTTGCCAGAAATGAAAGATGTAATCCTAACAAGTTAACTGGGAAAGAAAATCATCAACATACCCAATGAATTAGGTTCTGCTCTTCAGTTGGTCTTGACATGTCAATAACTCTCCTTCCTGAAATTATCTCCAGAAAAACAACACCGAAACTGTACACATCAGACATTTTTGTCAGCTGACCTGTCATTTGATATTCAGGAGCGCAGTAGCCATATGTACCCATCACCCTGGTAGACACATGTTCTTTTCCTCCTGTTGGACCCAACTTGGCAAGTCCAAAATCAGACAGCTTCGGATTGAAATCTTCATCTAATAAAATATTTGAAGCTTTGAAATCCCTGTAGATGATTTGAGGATCCGCAACATCATGCAAATACTCCAGCCCTTTTGCTGCTCCTGATGCTATTTTCATCCTAGTTGTCCAGTCCAAAGGCTCTTTTCCTGGACGTAAATCTGGAAAGCAGAAAATGTTTGCACACTAAGCACAAAATGTTTATACAGACAACGCAGATGGAAAAACTTTGGACCAAAGGCTAAATCAAGCCCGTGCTTGAGCTGCAACATGACACGTATACAGAACTTCTTGCCTAGGATTAAAAACAAAATTATATGGGCATACCAAGAAGGTGATTTTCCAAAGATCCACTGGCCATGAATTCATAAACTAGGAGTCTTTGATCACCATCAGCGCAGTAGCCAATCAGTTTGACAAGATTGGAGTGTTGAACCAAACTTAATGTAAGGACCTCAGAAAAGAATTCTCTGTTTCCTTGCAATCCATTCCTGTCAAGCTGCTTAACAGCAACAATCTGAAAAAAAACCAAGGAATGAAACAAAGGAATTGCATTACAATATGATCTAGGATAATATATAGGTTTGCATGTTCTTAAAATACATGTCTGACTTGATCGATGCTCCCAATGTATCCTTTGTACACCCTTCCAAATCCACCTTCTCCCACCAGGCAATGAGGATTGAATTTTTTGGTTGCAACAGCTAGTTCGCGAAAAGCGAAAACTTGAGAAATGTTCCTCCTTTTGCTTCTGTCTGCAACATTGATAACATGACCAAAATCGTTGGCAATTATCCATTACCAAAATCACAAAATTTAAATTTATTCCATGGACACACCTCACCTATTATACGAGACATGTTTCTTATGAAAGATAATGTTTTGCCTTGTTTGCCAAATCCCTTGTTGGTCCATGATGATCTACTTCCCTTAAAAGAACTCTTCTTTTTCAATCTAAAACACGAGAAAAGACTCATTTCCTTCCTCTCCTCCTGCTAATTTGCAAACCCTGTTGTGTATTTATGTATCTATACAAATACAAAGTTTCTTTTTAGGTACCTTGTTGGAGCTAAGATGATTCTATCTCACGATGAAATGGTATTTACGTATCCATTAACTATATAGGAATTGAGTTCTTCTGGTAACAGCATTGTTAGCTTTTTCTGTAAACTTTAGCAGCAGAACCATTGGATTTGAAATTGTTAGCTAGTCTAGCTGTCAGCGTCTTGCTTCCAACTAGTAATTAGCTTTCTCTGTTTAGCAAAAACAGGGGCAAAGACTTGTTCTGGTTAACTCACTTTTAATATATTCCCTCCTATAATTAGCATTTTCCATGGCTTAAGATAAATGCTGACAGGGAGGTCTCCACTATAACCACGATCGTAATCCTTTTTCCACAGGATTGGATTCCATTAACAAAAACACACAAGAAGATATAGATAAGTCTGGCTGATCGTGTAGCCGCTCACACTAATTATATATAGGATCCACAATAGAGTGATTGTATGACTCACCATTTCGCAAGTGTTGACTCATAAAGAGCCCGTTTTTTACGCACATCTTGGAGCATCTGTTTTAAATTGAAGGAATAGAATGAGATCGATGAAGAATAGCCAACACGTACATCTTAAGGGGAATTGAATGAACATAGATATTCTGATTTTCGGAACAAAAAACACTCCTATGATTTCGACTACTTGCAGTGAAAACATTGCTTGCAGATAATTTGGATCTTAAAAGGCAAGAAAAGCAATAAGTAGATGGAATATAGCTTGACAAATCTGAGAAATACAGAAACAATGTGGGCTGTAAAATATAGTTAAGGGGTAATTTACACGTCTCAGACACCTGGAAATCTAGATGGAGCTTTTCATTTCTGCAGGTAATCTTAAGGATGTGTTACAAACCATATCATGAGCTTTAAATTAAACCCATTTCAGTTTTTCTTCCATCAGCAGCTACATTATCAAATGTTTTTTCCACCAAAAGACTCGGCCGTCTTCGTTCCTCTCCATACTAACGAGTAGACATGATATTTTTCTTAAGAATGGCCAGATGGAGAGAATGCGAGAGCAATTGACACTACGATCACGACCCAAATCCTGGGTACATGATCGGCAAGCAAGAACGGTGTCGTAAGAACACCTAATCTATGCTAAGTCTCATACATATCATGAAACAAATTATATAAATATTTCACAACATTTAAATATCCTTCAAAACATTATATTCTTCAAAACCATTAAAATTAAATAACACTTCAAAAGAATTCTCTATAGAAATATGAGAGTGGTGATAATTTCTACTTCATTTTTATTCAATATTCTTTCACTGTTTAAATACAAATGAGTGCAAATAATTTGTTATATCAGATAAGGATAAAAAGATAAAAAGCTATTTTAAATTCTTGTTGCTTGATAATAGGAGGATTTGTGCGTATTGGTTGGTTATAAGCTGCAACAATCAACTTGTTTTGAGTGAATTAATGATATCCTTCACACCCCCGGAAAGATGGTGTTTCCATTGGAGATATCAATCTTGGAAAGAAGAAGAGAGAGACGTTGTCTGGATAAAGGCTTTGTGAGGGCATTAGCAAACTAGTCAGCAGTAGCAACATGAGAGACATAAAGAGAGACGTGAGCCATTTTGTTACGAACAAAATGAAAACCAATAACAATATGTTTCTTGCAAGAGTGGAATACTAGGTTGGCACAAACATAGTTGGCACCAATGTTATCACAATATATAACCGGGGTGCAAGGGAGAGAAAAATTGAGTTCAGCAAGAAGGGATTGAACCCATGCAAGTTCTGCCATTGTGGTTGCAATGGCTCGATACTCAACTTCTGTTAAAGATCTTGCAACAAACTATTGTTTCCAGGAACTCCACGAGACAAGATTACCACCAAGAAAAATCATATAAACAATGGTGGAAGTACAGTTATTTAGATTTCCAGCCCAATTGGCGTCAGAGAATGCATATATATAAAGAGGGATTGCGGTGTCAGTAAAGATGAAGACCATGAAAAATTATGCCCTTAAGATAACACAACAAACATTTAGTTGCAATCTAGTGGGATTTGGAGGGGCGGTGCATGAATTGAGATAACTTGTTGACATCAAAAAAGATATTTGAGTAAGTAAGATTAAGGTATTGTAATGCCCCAATGACATTACAATATTTAGTGGCATTGGTAGCAGGTGAACCATCATTGAGAACAAAGGAGCCCATGGTAAGGAGAGGAGTTCTAACCTCCTTAGCACCATCCATGCGAGTGCGGACCAAGAGATCACAAATATACTTGTGTTAAGAAAGAAATAGACCTAATGATGTTAAAGGCACTTCAACACTAAGGAAGTAATGGAAAGAGCCGAGATCTTTGACTGAGAATTTAGTTAAGATGACATCGATGAATCTAAAGATTGAAAAAGGATCAGAGACTGCATTTGTAAAACCATAAGAGAGCAAAAAGGAGCGAAGCTCATAATACCATGCCTAGGGGCTTGTTTGAAACCGTAAAGAGCTTTACAAAGCTAGTAGACATGGGTGGGAAATTATGAATTAATAAATCTTGGATGTTGAAGCATAAAAACTGCTTTAGAGAGTGTATCATGAAGAAATGCGTTATTGACATCAAGTTGACGAAATGGCTAGCCATTTGTAACAACAAGGCGAAGGGCAATGCTAATGTTGTGGGCTTGACAACCGGACTGAAAGTTTCTTTGTAATCAATGCCTAGTCATTAGTGAAAACCTTTCGCAACCAAACGTGCTTTGTAATGATCAATTATGCCATTTGAGTTTCACTTGATCTGAAAAACCCATTTATAGCTAACCAAGTTTGGAGATGAAATTAGAGGTACAAGGTCCCATATTCCATTAAAAAGTAAGGCATTGAACTCATCTGACATGGTAACTCACCAATTTGGGTCATAAAGGGTCTGCGAAGCACATGTGGGTTCTAGAGAGGCAGGGAGGCCATGTTTGGAGGTGGCATGCAGTTGACTGTTTGGTTTAACAATACCATGTTGGGAGCGAGTAAGCATGGGGTTTGTCCAAGGGGCTAGAGATGAACTAGTGATTGGGGCCGATGTATTTGGAGAAGAGGAAGTTAGAAGGATGGTAGAAAGAGCCACAGTTGTAGCAACTTCAAAGCCCAAATAAGATGACATGGACGATGACCGTGGAGTTGGGCATGGGGCTATGGAGGGCATCGAGATGGTGGGTGGTGCATAGAGCCAGGGATGAGTGGCATGGTTGTCACGACCCGAATCCCGGATCCGTGACCGGCAACGTAGGAGCGGTGTCGAAAGGACACCTCACCTACGCTAAGCCTCAGAACAGACATATCAAAGAACAATTAAAAATACGCAGCGGCTCATAATATTCAGAAATATTATATTATTCAAATACTGATGAAACCGAAAGATAATTATTAAAACAAAAATAATAATTCATAATACTCATTACATTGTCAAAATCCAAATGTAATTAAAACAAGGTAACAATGGAGCGTCTAAGACATCAAATCAAAACTGAAAGGAAAGCCTTGCGAACAAGCAAGGCATACCGACCAGAACTGAAGAAGCGGAAACACTCAACAAAGTTCCAGAAACTAAGAACCTGAAATAATATTAAAAATGAGGGTGAGTTCAACCAACTCAGTGAGGGGAATAACATTTAATACACATTTCATATATTTCAGATATTATTTGCAAGATGATTTATCTTGATATGCATATACATATACATATACATATACATATACTTACTAAACATATTATCATAACGTAGTGGATTACATGTCAGAGAACAGATGACACCCGAAGGTGACCAGATGACACCCGAAGGTGACCAGATGACACCCGAAGGTGACCAGATGACACCCGCCGGTGACCACTGTGGGATGATCAATCACCACAGGCTGATGCCTCTCTCACCAGCTAGGTAACAGAATACTATGTGCACACAGGCTAACTATTCTCCGTTAGCATGGAGTTACTGACAAGTCCCATATCAAGGCATAATAGATATTCACATAATCATCAAAGAAGCGTATATCATATCAAATAGAATTTACTTTGATAGATTGCGAATGCAAATTCAAGAATAAATGAGTACTCGGAAAATAAAGCAACATATATAAATATTCAAGAAACTTACTAGTCGTACTCATTGTATAATCAACATACATATTTATTTATATTATATGCATATTAAAGATTATTCCACTCACCCGGAAAATACTGAACTAAAGGAATGTCAGGCAAAAGACCCGAAAATCCGATTAAGGATCGTTAAGAGAACCTACAATAAATATATGAAATGTACTCAAAAACAAATCAAACAAAAGATACAAATGCATAAAATAAACTGGGCTTAATCTCTCGAGTTTAGGGACTAAAACGACAATTTTCCAAAACAGGGACCAAAACGTAATTTTACCAAATTTGAGGACCGAATTGTAAATATATATATCCATACTGAAATTATCCATAATTCGTCCTTATCTTTGTCCAGAATCTTGAATTATGCCCCAAGGTCAAAATGTGATTTTATCAAAATATTAGGGGTCAAATCGTAATTTGTCAAATTGGAGGACCAAACTGAAAAATATTAATTATACTGGAATTTTGTCCTTAAATCATCCTCAGTTCTGTTCAGAACCTCAATTTATGCCCCAGGGACCAATCTGTAAAAGTTCCAAAGTTCGGGGACTAAACTGCAATTTCCACAAATTGAGGGACCAAACTGAATTTTCGTCATCTTCAACCTCAAACTCAGAATTTCAACAGATCACCTACTGTTATCCCTGATTTCTAACACAATTTCACCATTTAAACAAAATCATAACTCAAAATCATTATCCTTCAATTCAATCTCTCAAAATCAACTAATTAATCAAATACCCATAATAATCAACTCCTAACTTCAAATTAATTCATCAATTAACTCAAAATACAAACTTCAAAACTCTAAAAATTAATCAAAACCGAAATTAAACATATAAACACTTCAAACCATAAATCTTACCTTTTAAACTTATTTCCTCTACTTCTCTTCCTTTTCCCCTTATTTTCCCTTCTTTTCTCTTCTTCTTCTTCTTCCTCCCTTCTCTCTTACGTTTTGTTCTTCAAATTTTCAGATCCCTCTTTCTTTTTCTATTTATATTTATCAACTATTTATCCAATTACCATAATACCCCTTATTCAAATTTACTCACTCTTTAAGCCTCCAAGGGCTTTATTGTATTTTCCAACCAAAATATTACAATGGTGATGGAAGATAGGTCATCAAATGAAAAGGAAGGTATGAGGATGAAAGTGGATTTTTGTTCAGTTGAGAGAAATGGAAAGACTGATTCATGGAAGACCACACGACGGGATATAAAAAGAAGCTTTGTGGAGGGATCAAAACACACTTGTAGGCACTTTGGTTTAGAAAGTAGCCAAGAAAGATACAGGGGCGAGTGCAAGGTTCAAACTTGTGATGATTGTACAAACGTAACCAAGGGAAGCAAAGACAACAAAAAAAATAGAGTTTAGAACATCACCATAAAGGGCTTGAAAGGGGAAACGATGGCTGAGAATAGGTGTGGGAAGATGATTGATGAGGTAGGTGGCAGTTTGAAAAAGCATGGGACCAAAACTTAAGAGGGAGACCGAATTAATGAAGAAGTGTGAGACTGATTTCAACTATATGGCGATAACGACATTCGACAGTGCCATTATAGGGGTATGAGGTGGCATCATTAGATGAAAGATGCCAAAGGTGGCAAAAAAAGGTTTGAGTTTTTGAAACTCGCCCCCACCATCCGAATAAATGGAAATGATTGTTGTTTTGAATTAGTTTTCCACAAGAATCTTGAAGGTGGGAAAAATAGTGAACACATCATATTTGTATTTAATAGGATAGAGCCAAATATATTTAGTGAAATGATCCATAAAAATAACAAAGTATTTATTTTGATCAATGAAGTCAACAGGAGCAGGGCCTCAAGCATCAGTGTAATGAGTTCAAGAGGACTATGACTCTTAAAGGATGACACTATAAATGGAAGCTTATAAATTTTATTGCATTGAGAAGATGAGCACAACATTGAACACACAGGTGTAGACGAGATAGGTAAAGAAAAAGTCTTGAGAAGTGACTAAAGAGTGCAAGAAGAAGGATGACCGAGACATTTATTCCATTTATGTACTGAATCTTTAACACCAACCATAGCAAAGAGTTAAACATGAATAGTATGTGGCCATTCATAAATGTCATTTATATTCAAGCCGCAAAGAAATGTATGCCTCATGTATAAGTCCTTTACAAAAAAATAAGAGGGGAAAAATTCAATGGAGGTTAGATGTTGTTTGCAAAACTAAGAGATAAATATAAGATTTTTTTTAATTGAAGGAACATAGAGGACATTGGATAGAGTGAAAGGAGAGAGGGTAGTGGAACGAAAATGAGAAATACACAAACATGTATCATCACCAATGAGTATAGAATCAGGTCCATCATAGGAGGAGTGAAGTGAAAGGTTGTAAAGATTGGAGGTGACATGATTTGTGGCAGCTGAATCCATAAGCCAAGGCTGCCCAAGGGCAGTAACAGTGGTGGTGTAGTAAGCAGTGGGTGATGGATCATGGAGACCTTTGGCATGTGGGCATTGTTTGGCACTATGGCCTTGCTGGACACAGAACTAACAAAAACCTCTATAACCACACCGTTGAGAGTTTCCACGAAGTAAGGACCAATGGGAATTTTGATGGGGAGAAAAGGGCTGACAAGAAGATGACCATGGGGATTGGGGAAAATATTGATGTTGAGAAACAACCTTGCGAGTAGACGACCAAGTGGATTGATGTCCACGATTAGAATTATAGGAGTGGCACTGAGTAGTGTTGGTATAGAGGACTAATGGAGTTGTGCGAGAATCCTCTCATTTCTGATATGTCTTGTATTTAATCAGCTTATCATGAAGTTCTTCATAAGAGCTTGGGAGGTCCCAAGCAAGGATGCCTGCAGTAAGTTCCTTAAAGTCGTGACCAACACTATTAAGAATGACAATAGTGATATCATTGTCAAAAACACAAGTGTTGATGAATGCTAATTCATCAACAATGGTTTTAATAGAACAAAGATATCCACTGAGAGAGGAGGAGTCATGAGGATGAACAAGATGTTCCTTAAGACTCATGATGCGTGAGATCAGCCAACATAGAGACGAGTAAGCTTGTCCCACGCATCTTTTGAAGTTGAAGCAGATGCAATGAGAGGAGCAATAAAGTCAGAGACGAAAATGCAGATGGCATGTAGCAAAAGCTTAAATTGACGCATCCATAGAGAAAAGTTGGCCGACAACAACTAGCCAACTGGGCGATTGGTTCAACCAACCGGTTGATCAGGATTTCCAAAATCGTGATCTGTAAATCTTCAAATTTGTAAATTTCACAATAATATAATCTGTTCTTCAACAACCCATAATCTCATACATCAAATTAGTTTGTTTAAAGTCAACTAACACCTTAAAACATCAATTCAATCCTTTAAATGATTCTATCATTAAAACAATATAAAAACCGTAAGAACATCTTAAAATCTGTCATAATCAATCCTTAATCGAAAATAACAAAAAAGAAAAAAATTATCTACTTGTTTAATTCTTGAACCAAAAACTTAAATTCAAAACTAAAATCCCTTATAAATATGAGTGGAAAGTCACGGTAAGGGGGAGAAATTGAGGAAAGAGAGAAAATAATGCTCTTAACAAGTTTTTCTAAATACCTAGGTTAGTTAATTTGGTTTTGGACCGAATCTAGAGTTTAAATTGGGTCAAGAATATGGCTCTTACAGTGTTTGAAGGAGAAAATGTGGAGAACATCTTTTCTAATGTTTTCCAAACTAAAGAACAGCTTAATTTGGAAAACTAGAAAACACGTGTTCCAAATAAAAAAATTCCACATTTGAAAAAAACTCCATATTCTCTCTTCTTTTTTCTGCATAATTGGAGTATAATTTAGCCTCTCACACTTCCTTCACATTTCCTCCTGTCACAGAGTCGACATAATGGATGTTTTCTGTTGATATTACTGTAGGTTTTTTCTCCTCAAGTGGAGTGGCAAGAAACTCAAGTGCAGTTACAACATCAGCCATAAAAGGTCTGGTATCAGCTTATTCTTGGAGACACATTGCTGCAATTGCAAGAGCTTGGTATATACACTTTTGTGGGTAGTTTCCTTCAAGCACTGGATCTGCCATCTTTGTAAATTGAATTCTATCCTTAAACAGTGGCCCTGCCTGCAATATAGAAATCAGAATCGATATTAAGGTATACACTTCTAATTACTCTGGAATTAAGGATATAATCCTAACAACTTCATTGAAGGAGAAAAAACATCGGCATACCCAATGAAGTAGGTTCTGCTCCTCTTTTGGTCTTGACGGGTCAACAACTCTCCTTCCTGAAATTATCTCCAGGAAAATTAACAACACCGAAACTGTAGACATCAGACTTTGTTGTCAGCTGACCTGTTCGTTGATATTCAGGGAGCACAGTAGCCATACGTACCCATCACCCTTGTAGATACATGATCCTTTCCTTCAGTTGGACCTAACATAGCAAGCCCGAAATCAGAGAGCTTCGGATGGAAACATTCATCTAATAATATGTTTGAAGCTTTGAAATCTCGATAGATGATTTGAGGATCGGCAGTATCGTGCAAATATTCCAATCCTTTTGCTGCTCCTGATGCTATTTTCATCCTAGTAGTCCAGTCCAAAGGTTTTCTTTCTGGAGATAACGCTGGAAATCAGAAAATGTTAGCACACTGAACAAAAAATCTGTAAAGAGACGATGTAGTGGTAAACCTTCGGACCTAAAGCTAAATCAAGGCATGACAAGTAAACAAACAAAATTCGTAAACTTGTTGCCTAGGGTACAAAAACAAGAATTATGTGGGCATACCAAGAAGGTGAGTTTCCAAGCTTCGTTGGGCATGAATTCATAAACTAAGAGTCTTTGATATCATCTTCTACACAGTAGCCAATCAATTTGACAAGATTTGGATGTTGAACAATACTTAATGTAATGATCTCTGAAAAGAATTCTTTGTTTCCTTGCCTTCCATTACTGTCAAGTTGCTTAACACCAACATGCTGAAAAAGAGAGAATGAAGCAAACCAATTGCATTACAAGATGATCTGGGATGACGAATATGACGCTGTGGGCATGCACACATAGCACAAGACTCACCTGATCGATGCTCTCAATGTATCATCCTTTTAAAACCTTTCCAAATCCACCTTCTCCAACCGAACAAGAAGGATTGAAGTTGTCAGTCGTAACAGCTAGTTCCTGATATGTGAAAACTCTAAGATTATTCTTCCTTTTACTGCTGCCTGCAACAACATTGATTGATCACAGCACTATAATGATAAGCGTTTAAGTGTGTGTTACCAAAATCACAAATTTGAAAATTTTTTATTGCATTAATGTCAAACCTATTTTCCATTATATGTTCTTCCAGAAGGAAATCGTTCTTCTTTGTTTGTCAGATGTCTTGTTGCTGCCTGATGTGCGATCCACAGCACGAGAAAAGATTCATTTTCTTCCCTCTCCTCATACTAATTTGCAAAACCCTTCTGCATAAACTCTACAATTCAAGTTTTTTTTGTGTGTGCTAAATTCCCTTGTTGAAGACAGGATTTACTTGAATTCCATCACAAAAAGCTTATTTGGACCCTGAAAATTGTTGGTCTCCTGAAATCTAGTTTTCTTTCCTTTTGCTTCCATCTTTGTTTAGTAAAAACAGCTGCTTAATTAACTGTCTTTTAAACAATTACCTCCTAGTTCCTATAATTAGTAATATCCACGTCTAAGAAAAATTCTGACCAGGCCATCACTACGACCATGATCATGGTCTATTTGACTTAGCGCTGATTACTAGTCCGTTGCCTGCAGACAATTTTTTTTTTTTTTTTAATAACAAGCAACGGGTCTCCTGCTGCAGTAGAAGACCTATTGCCTAATTGTTTCTTTTCTAAGTTGACTAGAAAGTTTTTAGATCCTCAAAACTATTATTATTATTATTATTATTATTCCATTCAAAAGTGTGTTCGTATATAAATTGAAAATATTTTCTAGATAATATAGAATCTATTGGGGAATATCTTTTAAGTAGCCATGAATCAATAAAATATATTTGTGAAGATAAATTTAAGCTGAAAATATGAATAATTATTTTTTTATCAAATTTTAATATTTGCGTGGAGTTTTGGATATTTTTATTCTTTGTAATTTTATTTCTTGAAACAAAATTGTTTTATGTAGTTCTGATTCTACATAGTTTTAATTCACAGAAAATTAATTAAAATGTTTCGTTTGAAGATCAGCCTTGCTTGAGGGGTAATTGTGACTTCAAAAATAAAATAAATGTGTAACCATGCTAGAAAAAATAGATGGGGATTGTTAAGTTTTTTTTTTATTATTCATTTAATCACTAAAAAAAGATGGAATTCTATGCACTTATTTCTTTAATTTATGGAATACAATTTCAAGTTATAATCATAAGAAAATAATGGTACTTCTAACTGTTTTTGGATATTTTTTTTTCTTTTTTAATTACTGATATATATTTGGATATATTTACCGATAAAGGATATATTTGGATGTTTATGTAACTTATACGTTAATTCTATAAATAATATTAATCATAACGGATTTAGAGAATGAACAAACCTGAAGGGGAGTTCAAAGATTGACCTTGGCCTTATTAATCCCTTCAAAATCCCGAGTCCAGTGTTCATAAAGAGGAAGAAGAATCAATAAATCGGGAACTCATCTAGTTAATTCCCTGCTGAACTGGTTCAAGCGGAGAGATAAATGCTGCAAGGATATTGGAAGACTAAATAGAGAAGAATATAGAATTCTACCAGGCTGCATACCAGACAAGTAAAGGTGTGAAAGCTTAGGAATTCCATAAATCCCTTTGAAATGATGTGAAAGCTTACCAGACAAGTAAAGGTGTAAAGGTGTGAATGCTTAGCAACTTCTGCAAACTATCAGTCCACGAAATGGAGATTTGCAAGCAATGAAGGGATAATTCTAGAAAACATGCAACTAATCAAGGACTTGAGATTAGTACTGATTCACCATGGCAATTTACCATCAAAGTTGGTCCCCCGAAGTGGCATGGCCCAAACCCAACTGCATGTTCAAAGGAAATTTATGACATCTTTTTCATTGGCTTCACCCCAAATGAAAAAGTTATGTCATAGATGAATTTATATGACCAAATTATATCAAATAAATTTTGAAATATATTGTCAAATCAATTTGATTTCTTACCTTTAAAAAAAAATTAATATTATGAACAAAATTTCTTCATTTATTATGTTATGCAATTTATCATTTTAGGAAATAACAATCACATATTGAAATTGTTGTGCAATGGATTGCCAATGATTAATGAATCTAAATATATAAGTACATATAATTGCATGAGTTTATTAAATAACTTATGTTTCATAATATTTTATAAATTATTAATGGATTGCTCAATCTTAAGGCCTTCACTGTATGACTTTAGAAGAAACAATCATGGAAATAAATTACTTTGTTAATCCAATTTCTTAATATTTTATAAATTTTTATGGTTAACTTATGTTTTTACTTTTATCATGAGTTTCTTTTTATAATAAAAATTAAATCTTTATGTACGTTTTGACTTTAAAATAACGTTGCATTTTTTACTAGAAAACAACTAAATTAATTTTACCCTAAGTAAATACATAAAAAAAGAAAAAAAAAATGATTTGAATCAAAGAAGTTGGGGCGATGACAAGTTTGAGGTGTGTTTGGGCATGTCAAGTTTGTGTGCTTAGTGCTTTTATTATAGATATATTAAGAACTCTAAAACGCGTGGGGAATTTACTGTAGCACCTTTGGTTTTTTTTTTTTTCACCGTAACAGTTTTTTTTTTCTTTTTATTTTTGTTACATGTTTTTTTTTCTTTTTTTTCTTTTTTTTTTCCTGTTGCAGTTTTTTTCACTGTAGCTTTTTTTTTTTTTTTACTTTTGTTTCTTTTTTTTTGTTACATGTTTTTTTTCATTTTTTTTTTACCCAAAATTGACTTCTTTCTTTTTTTTTTCATTTTTTTTTCAAAATTATCTTTACTAATTTTTTTTAAATATTAAACTGGTTAAAAATTTAACTATGTAGTTTTTTTCTTTAAAACATTGTGGATTGCTATAATATTCTCATACATTGTTTTTTTTTTTTTTTATGATTTATTTATTCTTTTTTTCCAAAATGATCATTGTAGATTTTATTTTTCTTTATATTAAGTTGGTTGAGAATTTAGCTTTGTAGTTTTTTTTTAAAATAATATGGATAACTACAGTATTTCCCCTACATAGTTTTTGTTTTGCTATAGTGTTTCCCCATATATTTTTTAAAAAAATTATATTTATCGAATTTATTTTTTTAATATTGAGCTGAATGATAATCTAGCTTTAGCTTTCCCCACATGTTTTTTTTTTTATTTTTTTTATTTGTTTTTCTTTTTTAAAAAAATTGTCAATTTTTACATTTTTTTTTCAGAATTATTTTTGTTGATTTTATTTTTTTACTATTGAACTGGTTGAAAATTTAGTTTTTTTGTTTATTTCTTTAAAACACTGTAGCTTTCCCCACGTGTTTTTTTTTCCGCTTTTGTTTCCTTTTTTTTTACATGTTTTTTTTTCATTTATTTTACCCAAAATTGACTTTAAAAAAAATATATATAGTGTTTGTCGTTTTTTTTTATATTGATCTGGTTGAAAACTTAGCTTTGTAGCTTTTTTCAAAAAAAAAAAAAAACACCATGGATTACTACAATATTAGCTTTTTTTTTTCTTTTTAATTTTTTTAATGAATTTTTTTTGTTTGATTTAGTTTGTTAATGTTAAATTTTTTTATTTAGTTATCAGATTTTCATGATACGGATCTCGGGTTTGATGAGTTATTTTTTTTATTTAGTTTAGTTTGTTAAAGTTAATTTTCTTTCTATTGAATTATCAGACTTTCATACTTTCATGATACGTATCCTGGGCTTGACAGGTTAACTTGGTTTGATGGGTTAACCTAGTTAATTCTGAGTAAACCCGTCATTTTTTTTCTATTTAATTATCAAACTTTCATTACACGAATCCCAGGTTTTACGGGATAACCTGATTTAAAGGGTTAACCCAATTAATTCATTTTTTTTTCTTCATTAGTTTTTTCCTTTCTATTGATTTTTTTTCTTTGTTTTTTTTTTAATTAGTCTATTTAATTATCATATTTTTATGACATGACCTTATAGCTAGAGCCACATCCAATATTCTTGAATCCGGTGTTGCAATCAGGCTCACTTAAACTTGGGTCATGCAAGTTTAATTTTATTATTAATATTATAAATATTACTTTTAAGTCAAGCGTTATAGCCAAACCCAAGATTCTTGGGTATGGCCTTGCAAAAAAACCCAAGATTTTTAAATTTTTGTTTTTTTTTAATATTTTTATACAAAAAAAATGACCTGCGGCATTGCACGGGTACCAAAGCTAGTATAGTCTACACGACATCGGGCAATTGTGCATTGTCCTTCACTTAATATTATTAACTTATCTTTAAATACCTTAAAAACCCCAATCAACGAAACTATGTCAAGTTTGTGGAATGGGGTTTTCTTTTAGGATTGTTAGTAATTTCCTGGAATATAGAAATTGAGGTTTTTTCTATGATTTTGAGATAAATTCCATATATATAAATGAAAATATTATAACATATTAGTGTTATCTGTTAAGTACTTTGTAGAAAACAATTACAAAATTTTGGATGACTAATTTAACAATTTATAATTAAATTTTAATCTAATAACAAATAATTTATTATTTTAATCCGAGAAATTTATTCAAAACATCGGAGATACTCAATTATTTCGACATTTGATGAGTATAATGAAAGATAATTAAGAGAGACCTTCTCATATTCAATTTCTACCACGCTCCATAGGAAAATTTATAAACTTGAGAGTAAAAAAAGGATGGCGAGAGACTTTCCGGGATGATATATATTATAGTTCAAGGGGAAAAGGATAAAAGACAAACAAACTAACAATTGAATCACTAGTGGAGAAGGGCATTCAGTGGGTGCGAGGACTTAATTCGAAACTGGTGTTGGCCACCATGGTTGCTTGATTCCGAAGACATTTTCCAAAGCACAGAATTTATGTTCATACGGAATCCCACCAATGACTTCCAACTCTCCGGTTCGGATGTTGCACGAGATGATGTGGTAAAGGAAGCCCAAGTATACCACATCCTTATTCTCTGGGTGGAAAGCTAGTGCCCGTGCAGTGACCCTATTCTCGCTCTTTACAAAATCTCTAACCCAGGCTTCTTTGGAGAACATATTGTCGAAGGAAATCACGTGTACCATACTGAATCCTCTAGTCTCATTGTCCTTGAGCTCCCAAACACTCAGATGATCATTAGAATCTGAACGGTAGGAATTAGTGATGATCTGCATGAACCGCAACAATCCTCGGCATTCCCCGAGGCGGAAGTTAACCACCCGTAAAATGAGGCGGTCAGGATTGTTAAGAATGACGTCGGGCAATGGGGTTCGTCCTTTAAATTGGGATCCATCGATGAAAATGGTTTGACCATCTTTAAAGGGATCGTAAGCAACAACATCTCTACCATTGTACCAATGTAACTTCCCATCATGTGCTAAAACATTGGTAAAGATGAAGTCATACTGGGCACCTACCAGAAAAGACTCATTCCATTGTCCAGTCTCAGAACAATATAAGTCCACCGCGACATGGTGCTTTGCTACCTCGATAAAGCGTACAAGCCGAAAACGAGATTCATATTGTTGTCCTTGAATCCATCTCTGATAATTTGGCTGGCAAACCAACCCAAAATATATTCTTTTTGTTGTAGTTCTTATGAGAGGAGGAGGGAGGACACTCCATTGCCTGGTGAAGGGATTGCAGATATAGTAATGAGTGATAACATAATCACTGTTTTTTGCTAAGCAGAAGAGTAGATCGTTGCAGGAAGCCTTTACAGAAACAATACGATTAATGTCGTTTTCCCGTGGAAGAAATTCTAACGTGAATTCCTTGGGGGATTCCTCCTGATCAGCACCAGTTGCGAAAAAACAAAGCCTTCGATCGTTGTATCTACTAATAAAGAAGAGAGGGGGGTATTTGTGGTATGTAGCGGCATAAGAAGAATAATGGTTTCTCAGCTTGTCATTGATATGGTGCGATATAAACCTGGAAACAAAATAGGGATTCTCTAGTATAGAACACCAACCTTTGGAGACCAACTTGGAACAAAAGACTGATTTTGCTGGTGGAAGTCGAACAAGAATGTTGATCAACAGATCGGCATTCAGATTGACGAGAGAGAAATCGTTTTCTCCTCTTGCTGCTGCTTCTACTGCTTCTGCCGCTATGGATTCTGATGTATTTATTTCTCCATCCATTTGTTTCTTTTAAGTTTGGCTTTCGCCGTTTTGCTCTCTCTCTATATATATTCACACATTCTTAAAATCGTGTCATTCAAGGAATAGGATTCTTAAACTATCCGAATTGGAAGAGGTTTCTAAGCGCACTGCCTCTGCTTTTGGCGTCATACCGTTACTCACTGGGATTATATATTAAATAGAAACTGACTACAGCTATTAATCACGCAACCACCTGAGGATAAGTCCTTGGGTAATTGAATTGAACTATGATTTTCATGCCTTCAGCTAGAATTAATTAGTTAAATAAGGATTCTAAATACAAATCCTTTCTATCTAGGAAACCTTTTCCTATCTCAACAAAACTGCTAGCATTAGTGCAAGAGTTTCTTTCCTGAGCTGTTGACTTGTGATATACTTGGTTACCCCTATGTATAATGCAGAAAGCAGAAGGAATAGGATTACTGTTTGTTTAAAGATAAATAAAAAAAAAATTGCTTGTTGTTTAGACCCTAGCTATGAGATAATTACCTAAAAATTAAGTTATTTACTCACAATATTTTTTTCAAATATTTACTATTTTTTAGTTTGATTTTGACATTAATTATTCATATTTGTTTTTAAATATTTGATTATATTAAATTCAAAACCAAACCCAATATATGTTCAAATTTTCAAATAAAAGGATATATTTAAACAATATTTATGATTGGCTTCACCCAAAATGCAAAAGATGAATTTATATGACCAACTCATATCAAATCAATTTTGAAATATATTGTCAAATCAATTTAATTTTGAAATATTGTGTATGTCGCTAGGAAAATGAAAATTGATTCTGTAGAGGGTTCCTATCTTGATCCACTTGCTGATAAGGTAAGAGTGAATGCTTCATCTTCTTCAAAGCTTTAGTGTTGATTTTTTATAACTTGTAGCTGGAGTTTGTTATAATCTGCTAGAGGATAATTTTGTGCAACTTACCTTTTCATTTTATATAGGTTCTTATCGGATCAGTTGCATTGGAAATGGCACATAAGGATCTTCTACACCGTAATGTTGTCGTGATTTTGAGCATATTTTGCAGCACTTAGAATTCATATGCAAGTGCGTTGTTAGTATATATGAATATATGCGGTCAATAAATGGTAAACTATGTTATAATGTTGCCTTGTGAAGCCTGACTTGTCGGACTGGTTGTATTGCAAGATGTTGCCCTCTTCGGTGGAGCAGTTTATCATAGAGCTAGTAGCTTGGGCTGGAAGGTCTGCTGGCCGACTTGGCATTTGTCCCCATTTGTATTGTTTTTTGCTTTTATCTGTAGGTTGTCTATTCCTCCGCCTAAAAATTTGCTTGATATTTCGAATGTCTTCTTCCAGTGGACTAGTTGGTATCAAAATCTGCAGGAATGGTCCGGATTGATTAATGGAAAATTTCAGCGTCGTGCTATTACACTCCTCTGTAAAGGTCTGTATTGGTCAATTTGGATAGCGCGCAACCGCCTAATCTTCGAATCCAAGGCTCCTGATTGGGATATGATTTTTGATCTCACTTTTCACCGTTTGGCTTTCTGGTTGAAGTCCTCAGTTACAAATTTCAGCTATACAGGCTCAGATCTTTTTAGAAATCCTGAATGTATTATGAACTGGACTAACTAATTAAGTCCCTCATCACTTTGGTCTTTTCTTTCTTCATATTCCCATTGTATTCTATCTTTCGTTCAGCCCCACTTACTTGATGGGGCTGCTTATTTAATATATAATTATCTCGTTTACTATCAAAAAAAAAAGTTGGTATGATTTATTCCATCTTGATGGGACCCATCCAGTGAAGGTCGAACCTCTCCTCAAATGTAAGGTATGGATCATAATTTTTCTATTTGATTAGTCATGCACCTGAATGTGGTTTAAAGCATAAGGTTTAGGGTTTGGTTGAAGCAAAAGATATGGTAACAAAAGATATGGTAAAGAATGACGTCTCGTGATACTGTTGTCCTGTATTAAGAAACCTAGAGGTAGTTGCAATGTAGGAAATGTGTGAAGCTCTTGAAAGCTCGAAGGAAACTGGTTGCTACAGGGGTGGAAATGAAGTGCTGTCTGCTACGATAATTACCTTTCACTTATGTTAGAATACTTATGTTCATAATTGTTGGATTAGCGAGAAAAGAATCAAAGAGGATATTTTACAAATACATGTTCTAATCACTTTGGGTTATCCGCTATCAGCCACCTTAATAAAAAGAAAATAATCATAATTGTTGGATTAGCGAGAAAAGAATCAAAGAGGATATTTTACAAGTACCCGTTATAATCACTTTGGGTTATCCGCTATCAGCCACCTTAATAAAAAGAAAATAATAGATTACTTAAATCAAAAGATTAATCAATTATCCAATATATAAGCCTTGATTTTAAGCTACTTGGATTTTGGGACTTCATTAATTGGTGTCATCTGTGGGAAACAGATTAAAAAGCCATCAATTATTCTTCCGTAACTGGCTTTTTATATCCCCAATCATCATCAAAGGCATATGATCAAGACACTTATGGAATGAGAAGTGTCCCGAACCTCCCTATAGTTATTGGCACATCTACTCCATTAAAACTTCAACAACTCTTCAATAAATAAGAAAGGCTATCCAGTAATTTGTTCACTCTAAATCAAAGTATGATTTCTACTTGCCCATGGACTTAGTAAGACAATGAAACTTGGGCTATGCATTTTCCAACTTCACAAATATAGTTAGAACCTCGAGATTTTGAAAAGCTTTCAACAAGTACAAATTGAAAGTTGGTTCAAACAATTAAGCATCTTTGACACTATAATCAAATGAAAATTCATCAATAGCCAATGACAATAACAATGTAAGTATTTTGTATATGAATGACTGATTCAAAATATGTTTTCATTTTCTTCGGGCGATGCTTGAGAACCTCTTATCAACTAGTTAATGAAGGATTTGACTTGAAAAATAGCCCTACAACCTTCAAAGGATGGGATAGACCCAGTCTCCCTAGTATGATTGCATAATTTTATCTTAGAAGTGATTGGCCTGGTCACCCTAGTGCAATTTCACAACTATCTAAGGATGGGATAAGCCTCATAACCTTCTAAAAATTGGATGGACCTACTCTTTTTAATGTGATTGCACTATTTACTTTGGAAGAGATCATCACAGTCTTGCTATTGAGATTGCACAATTTACCTTGGAAGAGATTAATTTAGTCATCCTAATGCAACTCTCCAAGGATGAGATAGGCCTCATAACCTTCTAGAGATAGGATGAACCCAATCTCCTTATTGCGATTGCACAATTTACCTTGGAATGGATCGACATGATCTCCCTAATGCAATTGCACAATTCTCCAATGATGAGATGAATGTTGCCTCAACAATGGGTATAAAAGCAATCTCTCTAAGGCAACAACCCCATAACTCTAACAAATGTTTTGACTTTGTCCCCCATAATACAATAACACCAATCTCCACGTGATCTTAGCATCATCTCAATGATATGTTGGAAATATAAAGATATAATCACAACCTAAATTTATTTTTAGTTCCAAGAAAGGGGCATATCCTACTAAGATTAGACAAAATTCAAAAGGTTGATTCCTGCCAAAATTTGATAAATGTTTTTCTAAGTATGGGCATTGACCCATACAGATTTTCAATAATTTCCTCAAGGTTTTTAGACCTTATATGAAATTTTTATTATGAGTGTTGGACCAATATAGACTACCTAGGGAATTCCCTTAGTATTTTTCTAAGTATGGGTGTTAGACCCATATAAAATTTCAAAACTTTTCTTTAGGGCCTTGAACCCCACGTGGAAATTTTGCTATGGATGTTAAATCTGGGATGAAAAGAATCAAATTTATAAAATGAAACCAAATATATGTTACATGGAGAAACCCTACAATAAAGAGGTTATGTACATAAGGATAGGGGGGAAGCTTAGATGTTTATACTAGTATCTTCAGCTAGGTATTCTCCATGATAGGCAATTGCAGCCCTAACAGGAAACACATCTGCAAAATCAAGCACTAGAATTGGATGGAAGAAAGCACTGAAGTCCACTTGCATTCTTTTAAATTGATTGAAGAAATACAAGTTGGATATGGTAAGAAAGATCTTATCACTAATCATCCCGAACAAAGCTGTAAATCCCCAAAAACATTCTTGGAACTCCCTATAGGAATTCTTCAAAGCCTCTAACAAAGCTCAAGAACTCTAGACTTCTTTTTAGAAAGTAAGAAGCTCAACTCTCAAACCATCTTAAGTGGTCTACGCCTAAAAAATCTCCCGTTTTAGGATATCCATTTGATTATGAATAACTTGAAGCAGTTTATCATTGAAGCCTAACTAAAGAACAATGTCTTGTATCTATTCCTTTAGTGATGAATAGTCCACCTTAATGCTCCTTAATTTGGCCTCCACAATAGTCTTCTCCTTCTTTAGTCACTTGAAGGCGACCTAGTTTGCCTTATTTTTGGTAATGACCTCTCTTCCGTGATTTTTTTTTGCCATCTAATGCCTCTTGGAATAAAGGCACACTATAAAAGTCTACCAAAAATAAGTGTTGGGAAAAATGGTTGTAAAACCAAACGACAAAGAGAAATGATAAAGTTCAACACATTGAAGGTTATTTGTCCAGTTAAGGCTAAATAGATATAATAGCTCTCATTAGACATCATTGAGAAGTTTGATGTAATGGTAAGGATCCTCTCTAATAGTCTTATCATTTCTAGGCCAGTCTCCTTAAGGCTTAAACTCTTACCTACAATAACCTTTATGAGTCACCTCTCCTCATCTGTCAAGGTGGGGAAACTAAAGAAAGCTCAATAAATACTGAGATTAGGAAAAGTATCCTCAAATTCAACTTCCTTAAGAACAACCTAAATAAAAAGCCTAACTGTTGTAACCTCTACAAAAAAAAGTTAGAAGTTGAGGTAAAGGAAATATCACCATGTGAACCTTTATGTTTAAGGCTAAAACACCAATTTCTATAAAAATGGAGACCTTTCTTCTCTTAAAATGTGCCTTAGGCATGCAATCACTTTAAAAGGGGTCAGATTTGTTTGACCCCCAGGCAAGAGAGTGTGACTACCTGTAGCTTTTATTTCTGAGAGAGGTTAGGCTCCTACCATTGCATCCTCATGGATAGGGATTTCATCGATGATGATGATGGAGTTACCATTCATCTCTTCTTTAGTCTTATCTTTACTCAAGATAAGAGACGAAGACCCTTTCAGTGAAATCTCCTTTGCAAATCTTATTGAAGTTTCTCCTTCTCCTTCAGCTATTAGTCATGTCATAACCTAATTTTTTTATTTTTTATTTCTATTTTTATTTTTATAAAATAAAATAAAAAAGAAATGGAAAAATTTGAATGAATAAAGAAAAATTAAGATTTGGGTCAAGACAACACCAAACAGGAAGTTTTTGAGGATCAACTAGGGAGGAACTATAAATTTAAGGTTCAATTTTGTTAGAAATTGAAAGAATTAATAAGTTTGGGGACTTAATTGAGCTTTGAATTAGTTTAATTAATGAAATCAAAGGCTTAATTAAAAAAATATTAAAATTTACAACTGATTTAGGTCAAAAGTAAACAGCCATAACAAGGAAGAAAAAAAAAAAAAAAGCCCACAATAAAGAGGGAGTAAAGGACATAAAGAAAGACAAGAAGAGAACAGGAGAACAAACGAGATAGGAAAAAAAAAAAAAAAGATGAACAAATAGAGAAAAAGGCAGAGAAAAGAAATGCAGAGAGAACATGCAGGAGATAGCAGGAGAAGAAAACTAAAAGAAGAGAAGACTAAACATTAAAGGAGAGGAGAAGCCAGGAGAAAAAGAGCAAATCCTAGCCTTGCTTTATCCCCAAGTAAGTTCTTCTCATTTCCCTCGTCTTGCCATTTTTAATTAACCATCTACTATGCAAAGCAAGTGTGAATTAATTCACAAATGCTCGCTGCTACACGGTTTGGTCACTGGTTTGGGCTAATGACTAAGTCGGTCCATACAACT
Source organism: Populus alba (assembly GCF_005239225.2). Classification (NCBI taxonomy): domain Eukaryota; kingdom Viridiplantae; phylum Streptophyta; class Magnoliopsida; order Malpighiales; family Salicaceae; genus Populus; species Populus alba. The sequence goes on along the minus strand of NC_133294.1, from coordinate 4,942,678 downwards.
AGGCTGGATCCAGCCCTTCTAAAAAAATAAAAATAAATTATAGTAAAAAAAAATAGTTTCCTTTTTCTTTTAATCCAAATTTTATGGGTTTATTCATTAGCGCTAGAGTTAAAAATACTATACTTTTTGGGTTACGTAATATTTATATCAGGGTTGAAAATATTTGTAATCGAGTATTCACTAATGCTAGAGTCAGAAATATCTTAGGCAAACTATGAAAAGTATAATACAAAAAACTCTTAGCAATTTAAGACAAACTAGCAATGTAGACTGCCTCAAGTAGGACTCTAAAGGGGTAATAGTATCTTCTATTTTGCGTAATCAATCTTGTACCATAGAATCTTTGTTGACCAGTTAGGATTCCTAATGATCATAATACTAGGTAGCGACTCCTTAAACTAGACATTTTCCCTTAAATAACAATATGTCAAATAACTTTTTTTTTTCATGAAAATTTTTTAATTGGTCGTCGCAATGTCCGGGTGTGACAAGTCCTCCAAAAAAAACAAAGTCAACAGTGAACATAGATGTAACAAAAATAAAAAGGGTAAGAAAGCTGCATACTTTACAACATAACTTAGTAGTGCCCTCTGGCCATTCTATTGACTTCATACTCGGTTAAGACCGATGTCAATATAGCATATGTCTTCCCCTAATCCAAGCTCAGATAGGGTTTATTGTTGACTTTAAGGGAAGGTATCCTCTAATAGTGGGAGCAACCCTAAATATATTACATCTCATCTCTAGGGCTGGCTAGCCTATTATACCTCACTATTAGCCACCTCCTCCTTTATTTTTTTACATAAACAGGTTTTCCCTGTAGGGTTCCTTTCATGGCTTTTATGGGTCTATTGGTAAAGTTAAAGAACCAATGCATGTTATTGTCACCATTAGTGCTAGCAACCAAATGATAACATGTCTTAAAAACACTAATTATAGGCTCAATGATGATGAGCCTAAGAAACTTATCAAAGGCGGACAAGATTATCCACTTGTTGTGGTGCAACTGACTTAGATCCAATTGATAATATCTAAAAAACTCCTTCACAAATCCTTGGAGATGGAAGGTGTACCTTAATGCATACATGTAAAAATGAGTTGTAATTTCCAAATGACCTTAAACAAAGCTTGAGGTCAATTGGTTGATATGCTCAGCCTTGGCAAAAATTTAAGTTGTGTACTCTTTTATTTGTTAAACATTAATGAACTCAATATTATCCACACCTAAAATGCTAAGGGAATCATCCTCAAAGACCTAAGGCAGCCTTCCTCTCCCCAAAGGTTCATTAATAACAACGGAAGAAGTACTTCTCCTCTAAGGAGAACTACTTTCCCCTACCAGAAATGGATGTTAGGGCTCCACCTCTTTTAGTTTTGGGGCCTAATCTAATGGATCCATATCCCATGTTGTTTCCCCTAGTCCTAGGTCAAAACCAAAACTCCTCATCAGAGGCAACAACATTCTTTTTTCTAGAGATACATCTTACTTTTTTTTGGTCTAATTTTCTGTTTAAAGTAGAGAATGAAAAAAAAAATGCTTTTGGCATGAAATACCTAGAATGAGGGATTCTTCTTGGATTATAGCAAAATTGGTTTGAGGTTTTTTCAAATGGAGTAGTTTTTCAAAAATTACAAAAAGTGAAAGTAAAAGAAAAGATAGAAGCAACAATGACTACAGTTATAAAGAAAACATCTTTCCACCCCCACTGTTAGATAAATAATCTTTCATGTCATCTCAAATCTTCAAAAGTCCATTCAGTTATCGTATTGAATGCACATTAACGTTTTATTTCCTAAGGGATACCTCTTTTTTAAAAAGATAGGTCACTTGATCATCCCTTTCAAATAAAAATGAGACACATTGCCATAAAGAATCCCAAAAATTTTATAAAGACAAATCTCATGAGGAAGTTAAAAAGTCCCTCGTTAATGGGATATAAAATTCTCAAGTAAAATGACTTTTTTAAAGCTAGTAACCTTTCAAAATCTTTGCATAATAAAATGCAAAGACTTGGGGAGCTACTGATGAAAATCATATTTTATGTTATTTTTTTCATAGAATCCATATTCAACAAAAGAACCAAAGACAAGGTGATGACCCAAAATCATTGAGCTTAGCTACGCATTAAGCTCATTTATATGTGGGTCTGACAGCTTGCCAGACCCAGCATCCCTAGACTCATCTATGCACAAAGCCTAGGTATATGTAGGACTAGTAGGCTGTCAAACCTAACATCCTTAAACTTAGCATCTCACTAAGCCTAGATGGATGTAAAATTGATAATCTTTATAGGTTTTCTATTGGGTCACGAGACTCCATTCATTTTTGTCATGACCCTTAACATAAATAGTTAAGGTCAAAGATACTCATCTTTTTATATCCCTAAGTGTATAAAAGTCTTCAAAATAATTTGTTACTTTATCTCTCATTAATGACATATAAATGATATTTATCTCTCATTAATGATGTATGGGGGATATTTATCCATCTTTAAATGTTATCAAGGTAAGATGACACTCCAACTCCTTCTCTCCATAAAAGGATAAGGTTTATATGATCAACTTCATATACAACCAATGATATCTAGTTAAAGCCAAGTGATAGACATAAAAGGATTTTACAGCATCCTTTCAAGAATCAATCAATCAATCTTATATGCAGAAGATAAGATAAGTGACATGGGAAATAGAGGCAGAACTAAGGGTGCAACTCCCTCTAAAATTTAAATTTAAATAGTTTATAATGTTAATAAAATATTTTTTTTATTTTATAACATATCCCTTTCTAGTTAAAAAAAAAATACATTTTTTTAATCATTTTTAAATATTTTATAGAAAATAAGATTTGAACGTTTCATAATATGATTATAGAGAACAAAGAAAAAAATAGATTTTCTTGTTAAATGCTTTTTATATTCTAATTTTTCTTTGTTTTTTTTATATAAATTTAGCACTGTAAATTAAAAAAATAGAGGAAATAGCACAATTTGAAAGAATTTTTTTGAAATAGCATAGTTTATATATATCGCGATTCAGAATTGCGACATCATAAGTTTTCATGGTTCTGAACCACAACTTCCTTAAATGTCATGTTTGTGAATGGCAACGAGCGAGAAATTTAATCATATTATCTCAGTTTAGAGGTGCCAACCTATTATGGCGCAACTAGATCTTTTCCAAGATCTAGATCTATTCAACTAATCTATAAAAACATTCATTAGATCATCTACATAGTCTTATTAGGTCAAATCCACCTATAGGTATATCAGATCTCCATCCAAATGTTTAGAACCTTCAATTTCTATGCTTCATTAATAGTTGAAAATAGACAAACATGGTAAGCAATTCCCTTCAATAAAGTAATTCATTGTAGGGTGTAACTCTTTTGGTGGTTGTCTCAACTCCAGAACACAACATATAAAGGAGTCATGTTTTTTAAACACAATGTTTATTTAATATCCATTTTTCAATTGCAACTTCTTTGTATTTTGCAGTTTAGAACAATGACAAACATAAACTATATTATTTCACTAATATTTTTTATAATTGTATTATTTTGCCAAAAGTTAAAATTTTATATGCTTCCTTTCTCTTTTGTAAAATATCCATAATGCTTAATTTTGGATTCTCATATGATTGAATTGAAGATTAGAAGATACTTAAAATGATTACTTAATATTCATTTCAAAAAACCAAATATGGATAAGGATAATATATTCTAGTTATTGTTTTTTAAAGTGTTTTTTAGTTGGAAATATATTAAAATAATATTTTTTTTTAAATTTATTTTTGATATCAGTGTATCAAAACGATCTAAAAACATTAAAAAATTAATTTAAAATAAAAAAATATTTTTTTAAAAAAATATTTTCAAAATGAAAAAACAAATAGGAGAGATTTTAATGTAGCTTCACCAACCAATTTTCTTCTTTTTTTTTGGCCCTCAATTCTTTTTTCAAACTGACTCTAATGGCTAAACTATTGGTGAATTTGTCAAAATATTTGAAGGACAAATCAATTTAAAAGAAAAGAAACCAAAGTTTTTTTTTTTTTTAATTTGGGTTGAATTTCATTTTTTAACCCATTTTTAGGTTTAAATGTTATTATGTGGTTTAGAAAGGCTTTAATAATATGTTTTAGTTATTTTTAAGTAAAAATAATTGAAAATAAATTTTTAAATCAAAAAATTATCTCATCCAAATTTCCAGCCATCGTAAACAAATAAACAATTAATAATTTGTATTAAAAAATATCATTTTAAAGTTTTATATAATGAATCCACGCGGTTAGGTTTTTTTCTCAACTTAGATTTTTATCCTTTGTTAAATTTTAGTATGAGCGGAGCGCGGGACAGTAACCTCGTAATAACCCTTTAATTTTATTTTTTAAAAAAAAAAACAAGAAAACAAGTACCACATTTCCATAAACCCAAAAACTAATAACAATTCAATTGGTTCGTGGAACTCACTCTCTTTCTGATTGGGCCAGCATAGTCACAAGGATCAAGCAAGGAACTTTAGCTGGATACCATACCTTATAGCCTTCCAAGATCGTACTTTTCATTCACCTCTTTCTTTGATTCCTTAAAAAAGCACCAAAATTCTCTACTGAAAACCATCTTCATTAGAAAATCGTTATTTCTATTCTGGGTCTAAAGAGTTTTCAGCTGAAACATAAAAAATCAGATATTTTTAGAGGTTACTTGTACAATTATTAATTCTTAATTAATGGCTCAAGCAGTGGAGGATTGGTATAAGCAGATGCCAATAATTACTCGCTCTTATGTCACAGCTGCAGTTGTTACCACCATTGGTTGCTCTCTTGATGTATGCCTGCCTGCTTGCCTTTTCTCACTTTTTCTTCTCTTTTTAAACTTTGTATTTGTGTTTTCTTCTTTTTTTTCTGTGTTTTAATATGTGGGTTTTGTTTGTTTTGATGGGATAATGAATGGTAAATTTGGTTTTAATGAAATGGGCTTTGTTGTTTTTTTGATGATTCAAATGGGTTTGATTTAATTTTGTGAATGATAGGTTTTTTTCTTTGATTTTCGTTGTGGGTTTTGTTGTTTTTGAAGAGAAAAAAAGACAACGTTTTGAGTTATTCTGTTATTGAATAATTTCAACTGGGTTTCGTTCAGTTCTGTAAGTTGTAGTTTCCCTTTTGATTTTCTTTGAAATTTGTGTTTGTTTTTATTTCTTGATTTTTTTGAAGAATGTTGAAATAATTAATTTGGATATTTGGAGCTTGAGTTAGCTATTGCTTTTGGTATTAGACTTAAGGAGTTAAATTTGATTCATTCTGGGTTTTTATTTATCTTGGCATTTGTGATTTTGATGGGTTTATAAAGGTGAAGGAACTTCTTTTATATTTAATTTAGCTCTGGTTTTGTTTGTTTTGGGCAGATAATATCTCCTTCTAAGCTGTACTTAAACCCTAAACTTGTGATGACGAATTATGAGTTCTGGCGCCTAGTCACTAATTTCCTTTATTTCCGTAAGATGGGTAAGTTTTCATCTGGGTGTTAGTGGTGATTACCGATATCAGAAATGTACGAAAGCTTTCAACTTTATGGTATATGTATCAATTCTTTCGTCTGCACAGCCTCTAGCATCTTAATATCAGAAGGTTCCAAGCTTTGTCTAGCTCCTTCGGTGACCTGTGAACAGGCTCCTAGGTGTAGTGAAATGAGAATTTCACATTCGTTTTGCATCTCTATTATAAGAGGGTCCTGAATTGGATTTTAATATCTGCATATCCATAAACAAAGATGTAGATATACTATGAATAGAAGAGTTATTGTAAACTTTGGTTGAACAAGTTCATTGTGAGCGTTGCAGTGTTTTGCCTGGTCAATTTTATGACATTTGCATATATTACAGCATGCGATATCCAAGTTTTTAACTGCCTATCTTCTTCAAGCAAAAATTAATATTCAAGTGCAAATTCTTCAATGAAATGCAATTTTTTTTTTTTCAAGTCTAAATCTTAAGACTTCAGTTCCAAGGAAAGTGATTATCAAATTGTGAATGTTATCATTCTACAGAGGGAACCTGCGTTCTGTGTTGGGAATCAACAATTAATTCCTAAAACTGAATCGGGCACTTCTAATATACCATACCAAAATGTTGCAGATGATGGAGTCTGTTCGGATAGCTGATTAAACTTGCACTTTATGGCTTTTTTTTTTCCTTCCATGAAAGCATCTTACATCCAGGGGTGCTTTTTACTGGAAAGTTTGGTTTTCTTATATCTTTTTGTTATGTCAAATTCCTTATTCACAATAAAGATAGGGTTATGTGTTCTGACTGCTTATGATATACTTGTGTTCTTGCAGTTAATTTTTTTTTTAATCACCAACTGTCTTTCTTAATGTTCTTCTTCATGATGCCAGACTTGGACTTTATGTTCCACATGTTCTTTCTTGCTCGATATTGCAAACTTCTCGAAGAGAACTCTTTCAGGGGAAGGACTGCAGATTTCTTTTACATGCTCTTGTTTGGTGCTAGTGTTTTGACTAGCATTGTCATAATTGGAGGAAACATACCCTATCTGTCAGAATCGTTTTCAAAAATCATATTCCTGAGCAATTCATTGACCTTCATGATGGTTAGTTACTTTCTTACATTCTAATATCATTTTGATAACTCTTTTTTGAGTAAACTCCTACAATTTTTTTTTTAAATTCTTTCATCTATACAGGTTTATGTCTGGAGCAAGCAAAACCCCTTTATCCACATGAGTTTCTTGGGCCTCTTCACTTTCACAGCAGCTTACCTACCATGGGTGAGTGAGCTTTTAATGAGCATTTGATCTGTTTTTCAGCTTAATCATGTAAGTTTGTCTCATAATGATAACATGTACTTCTGCCTGCCATCTGTTTGTAGCTGCTCTAACATTCACTTAGAATCAAACTGATACATGAGCTGTCCTAATTAGGGTTCGAACTGTGATGTGTTTCAAGTTGAATTATCTTGAAAGTCAATGTAGAGGCAAGTAGTAACACTGTTTTCTCCCTTGTTTTTCACCAGGTTCTCTTGGGATTCTCTGTTCTTGTTGGTGCCAGTGCTTGGGTGGATCTGCTGGTGTGTTTTATGTGCCATCGTTAATTCCATGTTTGTGCTTTTATGTTACATACATTAGCAAATTCTTAACCATGCTCACTTGGAAATATTTGCCTGATTGGATATGAACTTCAATGTAGTTCTTGTTTAATCAAACCCTGGATGTTCTGTCATTGGCATTCAAGTTTTGAAGAAACTTAAATATAGATGAGTACCTCCCATGACTTGTCCTTATCATTATCCAAAAAAATGAAAAGAAAAAAGAAACACTAATACTGATTGTAAATGTTGTGCTGTAAGCTGAGACAAGACATGTTGCTTTACTATAAACTGAGCCATCTTCCAGTTTTTGATGTATTGCTTGATGTAGTGAGAGATCAAGGACTTCCACCGTTATCCAGTCACATTATACTTACGAAGTCAAGAAGTATCTTTGAACTCCGATCAAGCTGGAGCCATTAGAATGTGTGGCTCCTCTAGGTTTAATTTGTGTTATATAAAGATCCTCCTGACTTTGATGTCAAATTTCCTGTTAATCTGACTGCCTTTTTGTCATGTGACTCTTGGTTTCCTTATTTTAATTGTAACTTTTCTGATACAGGGGATGATAGCGGGTCATGCTTACTATTTTCTTGAAGATGTGTATCCACGAATGACAGGTCGTCGGCCCCTACGAACCCCAGGATTTATTAAATCTCTATTTGCAGATGACGCTGTTGTGGTAGCACGGCCAGCAAATGTGCGTTTTGCTCCACCTGCAGAGGAGCTTCACCAAGGTCGATGAGATACCCAGAAAACATAGGCTGATGAATAGTAACGTTTGGTTACAGTGGCCTGCCCTTCAAAGTAGTGGGAAATATGGGTGGACTTGGTTATTTACCTGACATGTCTTCAGAGATTAACTTTGTAAATGATACTGCTGCTGCTGGATTTTGGAGACAAGTTTTTCGCATTTATGTTAAGAATAGATGCTTCTGGTTGATATAGGATTTTTCTCCTTCGTGCGTTTCTCATGCTCAATCAAATATACAGCGAGTTTGATTTTCTGGAACTCGATGATTCCTCGTCATTTATCACAGAACTGATGGTATATTTTCTGGTTCAATTGAACTTTTGGTCCGACTGTAGAGAATGGAACCAGAAATGCTAGCTGACGCTTGTGTAGCAAAACAACAGCAAACATTTTATTTTTTAGGCTAAGGTATGTTCTTACTGATTATATTACAGACCCAAAAAAAAATGATCAGCTGCATATTTAACTTATTAAAAACAGCAGAGGAGTGAAAATCTAAACAGGAAATGAAGAATACAATGGAATTGCTGTTAAACTTAGAGAGCGTTTTAGAAAAAAACTCCTCTCTCGAAAGAGTATAAAAGCATAAAATCTATACAAGTAAATTTATAGCCTTTAGAACATTAAAACTATCATATACAATTAGCTTAATACTAGTATATGCTAGTAAGGTACTAATAAAGAGAAGATTTACAAACAAAGAAATTAGTTGTCAAAGCTATACAAGGTATGGAATTTACATTTAATAAATGGCTACCTAACTTTTTTTTTTTACATCCCCAAGCTGATAAATCTAATATCAATTTGATTACAAGAAAATAATATCATTGGTGATAGCTTTGGTGAAGATATCCATGATTTGTAGAGTAGTGAAAATATATGGAAGCGTAATAATTTTGTAGTTAAAGGCCTCCCAAATTAAGTGGAAGTCAACCTATATGTGCTTCATACATTTATGGTAAATGGGGTTATCAGCAATTTGAATGATGTTAGTATTGTCAGTATGTAATGGAGTAGGGTGAACTTGGAAGAAACCAAGCTCTTTGAGGAGACCACGTAGTCAAATGATTTCGAATTAGGTAATAGACATGGTGCAGTACTTTACCTCAATGGAGAACTTGGAGATGCAATCTTGCTTCTTGCATTTCCAAAAAATAATAGCATCACCAAGAAATAAACACCATCTTGTAATAGATTTTCTAGTGTTTAGATAGTCAACCCAATCAACAGCAGAAGAATAAGCCACAACTAGGTGTACCAAGGATGTATTGAATGATGCGACGAACATCAACAAGGTTGAGATGTTAGGGGGCTTGCATGGACTTGTTGACGGTGTTGAACAATATAAGAGATATCAAGTTGAGTGATGGTGAACTAGATGAGACTACCAGTTAGCTTTCTTTATAGAGAGGGGTCTTCAAGAAGTTTCCCTTTGACGTTGATATTTCACATTAATTTTCATGGATGTGTCAACAAAAGTAGAGTTCGTGAGACACGTTAAATGAATTAGATTTTAAATATATTTGTTCTAATTTAAAAAGATACCTTTATGCCAACAATGCACCTTTAACCCCAAGAAATAGGTGAGTTACCTAAAAAGTTTTTCCTATGAAAACTAGAATTCAATAATTTTTTAACCTCAAAGATAGTTGTCATATAAAAACTAATGAAAATAATGTCATTTACATTAACAAAAAGGATGAGTATGCCATTAGATGTTCTCTGTAGAAAAAAAAAAAGAGTTATACAAACTCTAAGTGAATGAAAACCTAAGGAAAGATGCAAAATTTTTCAAACCATGCTCTTGGTGCGTATTTCAACCATACAAAAAACAATTTAGTTTGCAAACATCAAAAGGTAAGAAAGTAGGCATACTAGAGGAAGATTTCAAGTAAACTTCATCATTGAGACCACTATGTAGAAATGCGTTCTTAACATCCATCTTATGTAAAGGCTAGGAGAGAGAGGTGGAAAGGGCTATGATTGTACACATAATGGTCATCTTGGTGACTAGTGCAAATGTCTCATCATAGTCTAGGCTATACTCTTATTTGCTACCACTAATCGAGCCTTGTAACGATCTATGGATCCATTAGAATGAAGCTTGATAGAAAACACAAATTTACTCACAATATGTTTTATAGATGAAGGACATATAATAACATTTAAGTGTGGTTTTCTTATAGTGCTCAAAGTTCAGTTTCAATAGCTTTCTACTAACACTTATGCACCATTGCTTGTTTATAACTCAATGGAATAGGAATAGAAGACAAAGTGGATATTAAAGGTAAAGGAGTTTTGAAACTAAACCTATCTAGGGGTTTACGAACCTAAGTATCATGTCTAAGAAGAGAAAGTGTAGTTGTTGGAATAGAATTAACAGTTAGGGGATAATCTGGAGGGGAATCAAGAGATGTTGGAATCCAAGTTGATGGGGAGTGGGATCGTCTCTAGTATACTAGGAAGGCTTAAGAGTTATTGGATCTACAAAATGATTAGAAAAATAATGGCAGAACATAAAATATAAGGGAGATAGAATCATGATGAGTTTGAAAGAAATATTGATTTTCTAGAAAAAAAAAATACATTTCTAGAAATGTGAATACAACCTGGATTTGGATCATGGTGAAGAATTTTTCTTTTTGGTGTTTAGAATATCTTAGAATAGCATATTGGATAGACTGATCTATAATTTTTATGCATTCGTGTGTAAGAAGATGAACATAACACACACATCCAAATATATAAATTGTAGAATAGATTGGAGTATGACCAAATAATTGAGTGAAAGGAGATTCTTTGTGTAATGAAAGAGAAGGCAAATTGTTTATGAGATGAATAGTAGTAGAGAGAGTTTACACCAAAACCAAAACGGCACAGATAACTCTAATAAAAGGGTGCATACAACATCAAAAAAGTAATGATTTTTTTTTCTTTCAGCCACCCCATTTTGCTGAAGAGTTGAGGGACAAGATCTTTGAGAGATTATACCATGTGTGTTATAGGTATTCCTAAAACAAGTGTGGCGTGTACTCACTTTATTGTTAAAGCGTAGGATTTTTATGTTTTTTATACCATGTGTGTTATAGGTATTTATAAAACAAGTGAGACATGTCTTTACCCCATTGTCAGAGTGTAGGATTTTTATGTTGGTAGAAAATTATGTTTGAATATATTCATGTAAAAGCTTAAAAAAAATTCTCATTTAGAGCATAGAAAATAAATCAATGTGAATCGATTATAATTGTTAATAAAAGTGATAAAATACTTGTAATTAACATGAGAAATAATTGGTGTCATACCCCATATATCACTTTGTATTATGTCAAATGATTGGACTTCTTTTGATGTGTGTGAGTGGAAAATAGCATAGTTTTACTTTTGCCAAGCCTACAAGAGTTGTAATCAAATTAAATAGAATTAAGAGATGGGGACTTTGCATTCCCAGATAACCAGATTTTAGTAAATCATGAAATACATTGGAGTTTAGATGTCTATGATGTTTATGCCATGTTTGGCAATCAACATGAACAAAGTTACAAGTGACAAAAGGTAATGAAAAACATGGAGATTGAGGTAAATGGAGAGGAGAAATATGTCCCACTTTAGACCCCCTCGTGATCATCTTTCTAAATTGTTGATCTTACACAACACAACCATATTTATAGAATTTCACTTTACAATCATTGTCAACAAACTAATCAATAGAAACAAGACTAGTGGTAAGGCTAAGAGAGATAAAGACATCGGTTAGAGAAGGAGAAACATCACCAGTTGCTATAATAGATAAGGAATTGCTATCAACAATATAAATCTTGAGATTTTTAGAATATTTGTGCACACTGGTAAGAGATTTATCATTGTTTGTCATATGATTGGAAGCTATAGAATCAAAATACCGAGAAGAAGATGCAAAGAATAGTTTACCTAAGATTCCTAAAGTGGAAAATGCAGAAACAATCATTTATTGGATTATTTCAAGAGTTATGGGTTGAATAGAACTAAAAGCATTTTATGTCATAGGTGTTGTATCTATGGATCCACCAATACTAGAAGACTAAACTAAGGTTGTATATGTTGTTATAGATATCTTAGGATGTCGAATAAAACATTTCTTGATATTATGGTTATCCTTTTGCAATAGTTGCAGAATTTTTGGAACAATTCAAAGCAAAATGACTATCTTTTGCAACAAACACATTAGACAATGCTCATGTTTCAACCTCTTGGCTTACCTTGTGTTGTATAAGCTATGGGAATAAGAGAACAATTGAAGCTATATCGTTTCATGGTGGTTTAAGTAGGTAATGCTCCTCATGAAACAAATCATTGAGGCATGCATCCAAGAAGGGAAAAGGCTCTCAATTCATATGATTAGATTGGGTCCCTTCAAATTCATATATGAGTTTCATGAGGAATTAATCATTTTTAGTAATTTCATGGAGAAATTGAATGAAACTAAGACTTTTGAAACGTAAAGTAGCATACACAATATCAATATATTAAGTCTAAAGATTCATGAAGCTAAAGTAAAAGTAAAAATATTATAAAGAGATTGTCCTATTTGAGATTGGTCAATTCAAGTTCAAACTAGAATTAACGAGTAATATTGTGTTGATAGTACAACTTCTTTAGGTAAGTCCACATTTCAATAGCAGTCTTGGAAGGTCAGAGATTCAAGACAAGTTTGTGTTTGATAAATTCGAGAATCCACACCATAACTTAAGCATCCTTGACTTCCCATTTGATGTCCAGATCCTTATTTTTGTCATTGTTGGGAGTAAGGTTATTGCCATCAATATGGCCATAAATCCTTGCCTTTATAAACACCTTGGAATGGAATTCTAGGCTAAGTAGTTATTGCCATTGAAAAGAACTAACTTGTCTAATGACATGATGCTAATGAATAAACTGATAGAAAATAACTGATAATAAAAAAATTAAACTAAGACATGAGAAAAATCAAAATTATAGTTCTAATACCATATTAAATTTAAAGAGTTACCATGTTGAATTTAGAGAGTTTTCTAGGACAAACTCCTTTCTTTTGATGGAGAGTTTTCATTATATAGAAATAATTGAATAGTATAAAATTTGTATAAATTGATTTCTGGCCTTTAGAATATCAAAACTCCCATATACATTTAGCATACATTTAGCCTACAGCTAGCATATCCTAATAAAGGAAAGATTTTGATAAATAGCCAGCTAACTTTCCTTTGACAATTGCAACAAAGGAAATAGAAAGATCAGCCATTCTAATAAATAGGTCATCAGAAAGTAACATCTATGTATAAATTTGCTTATGGCTCAAAAACACAGAAGTAGAGAAACATTAATCCAAATCTCACATAAATCCCTCCACAAAAGGTACAATTGACTGATGATTGGTGTACCATAAAGGAAAATGAGGGAAAAAGGGACGCATCATCTCCTTGATTTGTTAAGCATGCATACAACTTCAAATTGAATTCTCTAAGACTGACTGCCAACTACCCCAAACTACACAAAATTTTCCTTAAGCAGATTCTAGTAAAATAAACTGCATAGAAAAGTATCAAACAACCAATGCCTCAACGTCTCTTAACCCATTAAGAATTCTTATCTCCCTTTCAACAAGCTGCAGTAATCTGAGTAATATACATTTAAAACGAATCTCCGCCGTCATGAGCTACACCAGAATAGACATCTGGAACATTTTCCTGACTCTTTTTCAATGCTCAACTCCAACATCACCTACAGCTGAAACAGACAGGACCAACTGCTCTGGGGGAACAGAGAACATTAAGATTAAAGAAGCATTGCTGGCTAACAAATTGGGTGATATTGAGCTGATATCCTCTTAGGAGGCAACTTCCGCAGGATATAGAGCACTAGAGCGGAAGGTAGAATCTCGACAAGCTGTAATTTTGAGCAAAAAAAGTTCCAAATCAAAAGTAAAGTTAAGCCATGTAATGCCAGGTTATATTACTAGAGCTGATTACATGTATAAAGAAGTGTAAGAGAGTACCATGTAATAGATGAAGTTCAAAACTGGATGATCCAGTACATCAAGTGAGGCATCAGCATCAAAAGCAGAGAGAAGAACCTGCAAGCTTTAAATTTTAGTTAAAACAAACAACTTCACATTTATGAATGCAGCGATGCCCCAGACAGCACATGCAAAAGCATTATTGCCATATCAAATATCCTTTTTCCCTGTCAAGCAAAAAAATCTAAGATGATTGTATTCCTGACTATACATTATGCAGTAAAAAAAAATGCTAATTCATGTACTCCAGCTTCGTTGACATTTCCCCATGCTTAGTGCCCTCAAAATCTATAGGAGACCCACATCTCCAACTTCATGAGTATATAATGGATTGAAAATTATTCTTTCAGCACCAGTTTCAAATTTTGATAAAGCATCAAAAGAAATCCTTAAAACATAAGTCTGAGTGGACAATTGTTTGAGGCTTACCACAAAACATCTGATAAGGAAGCAAGTGAAGCATATGGCTGTAACTGATCCAACCTGCAATGGAGCTCATCATACTAATTTAAAGTCAAATGATAAGTTCATGCAAGATTTTGAGGATGGTCAGTGCACCTTTAAAATTTCTCTCATTTTTATTTTAAATTCTTATTGTTTTTGTTCTATTACATTGCAGGAAGTTATGTTTGCCACAATACTGTAAGTGTAGTTATTTATTTTCACTAGTTCAAAATTTGGGTGATATCTCTTTAAAGCTTGTGTAAAACCCAACATATCCATAATACTAATTTATCTTTTAGCATGGAATGCACATTCATCCATGAATAGCTCATTTAGCAGAATGCTATGCCACCAACTCCAACATCAAATATCTGTGCCAGAAAATCACTCAAAGAGACCAAGACCACTGAAGCTCTCTCACACTCGACCATTTGAATGGGAAAGTTATAAACTTGCAATCAACTAATAGATATGTTTTGACTTGATATCCATATATGGGAACAAGGCCCTGTTTGTTTTTGCGTTTCAAAAGCGCTTAAAAAAAAATTAATTTTTTTTATTTTTTTCCTTACTTCAAATTAATTTTTTTTTTTTGGTGTTTTCAGATCATTTTGATGTGCTGATATCAAAAATATTTTTTTAAAAAAAAAAACATCATTTTAATACATTTCCAAGTGAAAAGCACTTTGAAAAACAATCGCAACCACACTCCCAAAAATCTTTAAAATATGTGATCATATGAGAAGGATGGTTTCAGATCCATCACAAACTTTTCAAAACTGCATGATGAGAACTAAAATCCAAAGGATAACATGCAAATATTGTATGCAGATAAGAAAATAGGCAAAAGCCACGATACATAGTGTAGCAGCAATCATGTTTGGTAATATGATAAATGGATTCTAAATTACAGAAATCAAGCAAGAAGGAAATGCACCAAACCTCATGAAGCTTCTTTCTTCTCCCTTTAGATTCAATAGGGAAGCGTTTCAGCATGAAAAACAATCTGGAAGCAGACACAAAAAACAAAAGCACACAGATAAAACTTACATGAGTAAATGAAACCAGACATCTCTTGATACCCTAATAACCATAATCATTAAATACAATGAAGAATATTCACCTTCCCCCATATACCAAGAAACTTAATGCAGCTAGGATTGACAACACTGAAAAAGAAAAAAAAAATATGATTGAATATGTGTAGATACTTGTAAAAATGATAAGGTAGAGCTTAATTCCCAGAAATGGGAGTGATGAGCTTATCCATGTTGGATACAAGGTTTAACCTGCAATAAATATCTTTCCAATTAATTCCACAACGCTGTTGTCATCTATCCAAAGGTACACCCATATGCAAACCTGATTCAAAAGTTCATTCTGGTAAGACACTTAACTGAAATACAACTATGATAATAAATTGTTATTGCAGCTAGGTCAGAGCTGTTTATGATAGGAAACTAGAGACCATTATTGGTAGCGCCACATCAATACAAACTATATTCATTTAGACTGCCCAAAACCACTCCCTCAAACCCTCACTCCATTCCTTATCACAGAAAAAAATGAAAGCAATTGGCTCAGGCCAATGGTCTTAGAAATTCAAACTAGCTAGAGGTCAACAAAAATAAGGGAACTGTCACATAAACTCAGGCATCCAATTTGTTGGTACACAACAAACCAGCACCGTTGCTCAATTTCCGAAAGATTGCACAGTTTTTAAGTATTTTCTTTGTGTACACTCATCCATGTCATATGCTGCATCG
This sequence comes from Populus alba, assembly GCF_005239225.2. Classification (NCBI taxonomy): domain Eukaryota; kingdom Viridiplantae; phylum Streptophyta; class Magnoliopsida; order Malpighiales; family Salicaceae; genus Populus; species Populus alba. Next base: position 4,926,583 of record NC_133294.1, on the reverse strand, counting down.
ATACAGTTTGGCACATACACTAAGAATTCACATAACATAAATTACTGGAAACAGCTCAGAGGAGGCAGAGATGACAATAGCAAATAAATATCCCAGCGGAGGCCAACAGCTAAATACACCCCTTTTTTACATCATCAATACAGTGAACTCGATACTAACATTTAGCATACCTGAATGAAATACATTGCTGCATTGACTGAAATATAAAAAACCCTGAGCTTATCCGACGGCAAACTTCTGGCCTGGAAGTTCAAAAACAAGTAAAAAAGGATTTGATATATATATAACAGCTGAACAACAATCCAAGTACATAAACCCTGAAACCTGAAATAATTAAAAAGCAACTCGAATATAAAGCTTGCCTGATGATATATCTCTGCCCAAAACAGAACAAGGAGTGTAAAGGTAGAGAAGAAGAGAAGTCCAGGCAAATCCAATAATAGCAAAACCAATGCCTGCTCCCATTCCCAAAAACAACAACCCTTCATCATCACAATATTCAAAACCCTAACTGATTCTACCTCACCATCTAATTTAGCATTTTTATTTTATTTTTAATCGGAATTCAAAAATAAACTATAGTAATACTAACCTTGGGGTGCATGATAAATACTTGCTTATGAAATCCAAACACAACCGCCCGCACTAAAAAGAAAAAACCCCCAGAAAATTATAAAAAATATATATATAATATTATTAAGTTAAATAGCACAAATGAAAAAATTATCATTTAGAAAAAATAAACCTCCGTTAACGATAAAATTCATGAGATGAAAAACCTTCTGCGTCGTCCATCCGTACTCTGGCACTCTCAATTCAATCCTTATCAATTGAATCTATAAACAGAAAAAAAAAAAAAAAAAAAAAAAAAAAGACAAAAAAAAGAGTATTTTATTCCAATGACAACATTTTTGTATGACAATGAAAGGCGCGGGTGCGGGGAAGCGGAAACACGAACCAAAGCGACGGCGGAAACAAGAGCGTAAGCAGCACAAAGAGTGTAGAAAACTCCGTCCTGCCATTGAGTGGAGTCATTGATATCTTGCCACCAGTCGCCGACCATAGCTCCGATATCCGTCGGGCAAGAGAGTAGTGTGGGGTGGTTGTTGTTTTAGTATGTGTGTTTTTTACCAGACAGTCTTCTGAAGAAGGGAGAGAAGCAGCACCTAATAAGCTTCCAAGAGAGAGAGAGAGAGACGTGACCATCAGATTTGGTGGTTGTTAACTATCAGTCTGTCACTATGCTGCCGCTTCTTTTCTTTGTTTTTTAATCTGTTTTGCAGGGTATACTACATGTTAGTCCTTATATATCTGCCAATATTTCACTTCTATCCTCGTATTTTCACATTTCTCAATGTTACCTCTTACCCTTTTTACAGGGTTCAAGTTTTTTTTTCTAATTTGGTAGAAAAAAGATGTAGAAGGTGCCTCACTAGAAAAACCAACCCGAGATCTTTTAGTATATTTGAAAAAGAAATAAGAGATATTGTGTTAGGCTTCGTCTGTGTATTTTTCGAAGTATTTGTTAATTTTTTAAATTGAAATTAATTAATCTTGTGCATTACAATTTGTTAACTTGTACTAGGACTTCTATAATTTGCGGGATTCCTATAATATTTAGTTTCCTAATTTAAGAAGTAATTAGTCTTTTTTTAACTGTTAGGAAAGTGTAGGGCTATTATATATATACCTGTTGTAAGACCGAAAAACTAAATAAAAAAGCATTAATTCTTCTTGGTATTAGAGCTTGAATAGAAAAGAAAACACTGAACCCTAAAAATTCTTTTGCTTCTTGCCATATTCCTAAGTAACTGCAGCGAGCAACTATAGAGTTGTTGCTTGCTGTTTCAGCCAACTGTGAAGTTGTTGCTGCCCCTCCCCTATTTTGTAAGTCTGTCTGTATTGTTCCATAATCTATCAAAAAAACTGCAAGTTTTAGGCTATACCAAAAGTAAGCGAGATGGCTGAAGAAAAGGGGGCCGGTTCCCAGGATGCTCTAGCAGCTGCTCCAATCATGGTGCAGACAGAAAATTCAAGCTTTAATATTGGTATGGTTTTGGATGAAAAAAACTATGATTTATGGGCTCCTCTCATTCAAATCCATATTGCTGGAAGGAAGAAGATGGGATATCTTCATAGGTCGATCAAGGCACCTCACGAAGATGATCCTAAATATGATGATTGGTTCTCTGAAGATCAAAAAATCAAGAGTTGGTTTTTGTCTTCAATGAAGCCTGAGATTATGAAACAATTCATTCGGTTGTCTACATCAAAGGAGATTTGGGACTCCCTTAAAATAGCTTACTTTGATGAGAATGACGAGGCTAGAATTTATTCGTTAAATCAGAAGGCATCATGTCTTTGTCATAATAGTCGACCTTTGGTAACCTATTTTGGGGAGCTAACAGAGATTTTTCAAGAATTGGATCACTTTAATAGAGTATCCATGGAATGTGAAAACGACATCAAGATATTTTAGAAATCCACTGAGAGGCAACGAGTCTATATATTTCTTGGTGGTCTTGATGACAGGTTTGATCAGGTACGTGGAGAAGTGCTACGGAAGGATCCCTCACTTGGCCTTCAGGCTTCTTTTGCATATGTTTGTCGTGAAGCTAATAGGAAGGAAGCAATGAAGATGGAGGTTAACAAGAGTGAACTTGCTGTCATGATAGCAAAAAACCCATGGATCATCCTCTGGGTTGAACCGAGGAGGATCACAAAATCAGCCAGGACAAACTCGACCTAGCCAACTAAGCTGGCATCGTCCCCAAGGAAAATGCCCACACTGTGGCCTGCCAGGACACTCTAAGAGTCATTGTTTTGAGCTGATTGGATATCCTGAGAATTGGGATAAAACCTGTGATCCTCGGTGCAACAAGTCACGAGCCTCTATTGCAGAAACCAGGAATGATTCAGACCAAATAGCAGACAAGGCATTTGCCATGGTTTCTGCAACAGGTAGAGATGGTAATGCCCTAAGTACTTCTACTTCTGTTATGAATAATACATGGATAATTGATTCTAAAGCTACTGAACATATGACTTGCGATTCTAGACAGGTTCCATCACTAAAAACATCAGCCCATACCGAGGTCAATGTTGCTAATAGTAATGTCGTTCCTGTTATTGGGGAAGGCACTGTTTCCCTTACTGATACAATGAAACTTGACATTGTTCTTTTGGTTCCCTCCTTAAACTATAATTTGTTGTTTGTTTCTCAAATAACCCTTACCTTACATTATTTGGTTATTTTTTTGCCCTATTTTTGTGTTTTTAAGGATATCCGGACGCGGAAGACGATTGGTTATGGTATTAGAAGAGGAAAACTTTATTACTTGGAACTGACCACCAGCAATTCTAGCTTGCTGACTCAAGCTCTTTCCAGTTATGGGTCTCAAAGGAATACTAATAAAGTGTTGGATATCTAGATGTGGCATAGACGTCTTGGGCATGCTTCCTTCGGTTATCTATACAAGTTATTCCTTAGTTTGTTTGTCAAGACTGATGTTTCCCAATTTAAGTGTGATGTTTGTGAAATGACTAAGAGCCATCGAACCTCTTTTCCTCCAAGTTTCAATAAAAGTATCATTCATTTTATGATTGTGCATTCTGATTTATGGGGACCGTCGAAAATAGCTACTCTTGGTAGTGCTCACTGGTTTGTTACTTTTATTGACGATTGTACTAGAATGACTTAGGTCACTTTGTTGAAATCAAAAAGCGAAGTTAGTTTGGCCTTCTAGAGGTTTCACAAAATGATTACAGTGCAATACAACAGCAAGATCCAAGTTCTTAGAAGTGACAATGGTGGTGAATATGTTAATTTAGAACTTCGTTCCTTTCTGGAATTGCATGGTATTGTTCATCAGACTATGTGCCCGTATACTCCTCAACAGAATGGGGTTGCTGAACAAAAAAATAGACACATGTTAGAAATGGTTTGTGCTTCGCTCATTGTAGCACATCTGCCTCTACAGTATTGGGGAGAGGCACTTACATCCGCAACTTATCTTATTAATCGTCTTCCTTCTCATACTATCAACTTCCATACACCATTTCAGGCTCTCACATCTCAGATTAGCAGTCCATCAACTCCCAATCTTCTCCCACGGGTTATGGGGTGTGTTGCTTTTGTTCACCTGCATCCTCCTCAACGACATAATAAACTTGAGCCTCGTGCCATTCGTTGTGTTTTTTTGGGCTATGCTACTACCCAGAAAGGATATCGTTGTTATCATCCTGTGAGTAAAAGAATGTTTATTACACAGGATGTGAATTTTCATGAGAATGACATGTTTTTTGGACCTTCCACGTCCTCACTTCAGGAGGAGTACCAAAGTAGTGAAGTTTTGACTCGAGATAATACTGAAGTTTTGACATTTGATTACTCTCCTATGGCTAGAAACGAGCTACACGAAGAGCAACCAATGCAATCATCACGCCTGGAGTAGAAAACACCTGGAGAAGAGCAGCAGTCCACATGTTATGGTGATCAGGCTACTAAAAAGATCATTAAGGAGCAACAAACATTCCTGGGGGAAGAACAGTCCACTGGTCCTATAAGGTTGGGGCTTGATAATGAGCTGCAGCCTATTACTTACAATAGAATTGAGCAACAACTACAGCAATTATCAGGGGATTTTCCTTCTGATGGTATACCTAATCCAAGTATAAACTCATCCCCTGTTAATTCTCATAACCAATCGTCTCCCACACCGGATGCAATTCCACCCCGTCGCCTTCCAAAACGTATTAATCGAGGTATTCCCAAACCTATTTACGAGGTAGATCTTAAGTGTAAACACAAGTATTCCATGAGTGAGCCAAATTCTGATTCAAAAGTGAAATACCCATTAAATAATTATGTGTCAACTAGTCACCCGTCAGAATCAAATAAGTCATTTGTATATCAATTATCTACTGTATCTATTCCTAATAGTGTGCAAGAAGCCTTAGCAGATTCCCGCTAGAAAGATGCAATGAATGAAGAATTGAGATCATTGAAGAAGAATGCTACCTGGAAAATAACTGACTTACCAGTTGGAAAGAAATCTGTAGGATGCAAATGGGTCTATACAATGAAATACAAAGCAGATGGAACAGTAGATCGCTTTAAGGCAAGATTGATAGCAAAGGGATATACACAGAAATATGGCATTGACTACACTGATACATTTACACCAGTGGCAAAAATCAACATAGTTCGTGTTCTACTGTCCTTAGCAGCAAATCTAGATTGGCCTTTGCAACAATTTGATGTAAAAAATGCATTCCTCCATGAAGATTTAACTGAGGAGATTTACATGGACCTTCCACCAAGATGGAGTGATCTGGACATACAAAAACACAAGGTATGTAAACTTAAGAAATCATTGTATGGGTTGAAACAATCTCCACGAGCCTGGTTTGGTAGGTTTACCAAATCAATAAGAGCATTCGGGTATAGACAAAGTAATTTGGATCACACGTTATTCCTGAAACACCGGGATGGAAAGGTTACAGCTCTCATTATATATGTGGATGATATGGTAGTTACTGGTAACGATCCTGCTGAGCAAGCAGCCTTGAAAAACTATTTGTCCACAGAATTTGAAATGAAAGATCTTGGTTCTTTAAAATATTTTCTTGGGATTGAAGTGTCAAGAAGCAAGTCCGGGATATTTCTATCGCAAAGAAAATATGTTCTTGACCTATTAGAAGAAACCGGTATGATAGCGTGCAAGCCGGTATCCACTCCATTGGCTGAAGGAATGAAGTTGGGTATTGATCAGACCCAAGGATCGATTGATAAAGGGAGGTATCAATGGTTAGTAGGAAGATTGACGTACTTGGGTCATACTAGACCAGATTTGGCTCATGCCTTGAGCGTAATTAGTCAATAAATGCACAATCCGGGAGAATAACATTTGAGTGCAGTCATGAGAATATTGAGTTACTTGAAAGGAAGCCCTGGTAAAGGAGTTTTATTTCAAAAAAATAGGCATTTCAAAATTGAGTGCTATACTGATGCTGATTAGGCCGGATCCACAGATGATAGGCATTCGACATTCGGGTATTTTACCTTTGTTGGAGGAAATCTAGTAACGTGGAGAAGTAAGAAGCAGAATGTTGTGTCAAGATCAAGCGCAAAAGTTGAATTTAGAGGCATGAGACTCGGTATCTATGAACTCTTGTGGCTTAAGTTTCTATTACAAGATGAGAGGGTCAACCATAGCCAACCGATGAAGTTATTTTGTGACAATAAAGCTGCTCTTGATATTGCTCATAATCCAGTGCAACATGATAGGACCAAGCATGTAGAGGTTGATTTGTTCTTTATTAAAGAAAAGCTAGATAACAAAGTAATTGAGGTTCCTCCCATAGGAATGGATGACCAAGTAGCAGATATTCTTACTAAGGCAGTTTCTAGTAACAAGTTCTCCCGGTTTCTAGACAAGTTGGGCATGTGCGACATCTATGCACCAACTTGAGGGGGAATGTTAACTTGTATTAGGACTCCTATAATTTGTGGGATTCCTATAATATTTAGTTTCCTAGTTTAAGAAGTAATTAGTCTTTTCTTATTCTGTTAGGAAAGTGTAGGGCTGCATATATATACCTGATGTATGACGAAAACTAAATTAGAAAGCATTAATTCTTCTACAATTTAGTCCATCAAATTTTAAATTTTAATTTCTCATCAAATTTAAATTAAATTATTCAATCCTGCCGCCCACTAGAATGGGTAATATTTTGTTTCAAATTTTAGATTATTGGTTTTATTTCCAATTTTCCAGATTAGAAAGTAGATTTAAAGTTTATACATAAAAGACAAATCTTTGAAAGATATTATTATTTTCAAAGATTCATTGGGTAATAATATTTTATGATTGTGTTTGAATACTGTTTTAGAATATAAAATATAAATATATTAAAAAAAACTAAAATATATTTGACAGCATGAGTGAAAATAAAATATGACAATTTTAAAAATGATTTTTTTTTAAATAATACACACACACACACCGTAAAGTTTATCCAAATTAATGTTAAAAGATGAGGAGATGCTGATGCTGATGCTGCTGGAGATTCCTTACCTGCGTTGCGGGTCCACGAATGAGCACTGGCTGCTTGTGACCGGAAACTTCCTCACTGCTTGACGTGGACCTCCTCCACGCTGCTGGGGCCATTTCTCCAGTAGGATTAAGCGGCACCTATGTTTGTTTTACTGGATAATTATAATGCAAAAAGCAAATATTTTTTACAAATAATAAAGGAATTTAATCCAATGTTTCTTCTTTCTTTTTCAAACAGGGTCAAAGAATATTCAAGATTTTCTGTCTTTTTTATATTTAAATTAGGAGACCTTTTTATCAAGACCCTTACAAACGATTTAAATTTTGATCTCAAATGAATATCAATTTCTTGAATAAATATATGTTTTTCCCTGCTCAAAAAAAAAAAAAAATTGTTACTAGGGACTTTTTTTCGACCGTAAAAAATTAATATATTAAATTAGTTTGTATGTTAATAGAATTTAAATCTCCTTTTTGTTCGAGCAACTAGCTAGTTAATTATATATATAGAATGTAATTAATGTCAGAATGTAATTAATGTAAACAAAAGGAGCAAACTACAATCTTCTACTGCTTCCATGCTTCAAAACGGAATTACATAAACAAAATTTAAAATAGATTATTAAGAATACTTGCTTGTTAAGAGTATTTAAAATCTGATATACGTACATGGAAAAATTATTCTTTTTAAAATCAATTATTTATTTTTAAAGTTTTATTGTTCTCTCATATATAGTACTGTAAATAAAATGATTTTAATAGGCATCATATACAGGATTCCAATAACTACTCTTAAATAAGATCTCATAAATTCAAGAAAATATAAATAAAAAACTCCCCATAAAGGACAAGAACACGTAGAACATAGGAAAAATTAGGTAAAAAAATAAGTAAAAGCACGTAGAGACATACATAGATGGAAAATTGACGCGGGACAACAAATAAAAAGAATTAAAGCAAGAAAAGAAAGAAGCTTTAGGGAAAGAAAGAAGCTAGAGAAGAGGAAGAAAGGAGATTGGAGATATGCAAAGTCTGCAATTTTTCATTAATCATCAAAAGTCCCTTAACATTTAGAAAAGTAGGGTATTTATACTAAAACCCTAACTTGAATAAGCAATTGGGCTTATGGCCCATTAAATAAAATATCCAACATTAATTAAATCAAGCCCAACAAATAAAGCTAAATTAATAAAACTCAACTGAAAGTCCATATAAATTAAACCCAAAAACATAAGTTAAAGCCCAATTTCTCAATGGTTTGGGCTATCCTCCATCGTCTATGATCATGCGCGTGCGTAAATAATATTTCCGGTTCGGTGTCCCCATCAATTCTCCCAGGGTTGGAAGAACTCGACCCCGTCGAGTATAGGTCAAGACAGCTCCGATAATGCTCTCAATGACAAGGATCAAGCTGTTGTGATGCTCCTCTGATAATCCAAGTATAGTCTGAATCTGGTCGTCGAATTCATATACTGGATTTGCTGAAGTTCACCATCCCTGGTAAAAACAACTTTGCATTCAAAGTAGCATTAATATGTTCCTTTTGTGCCAAAGATATGGATAATGAGGTAGGGGTATCAAAAGGAGAATCAGGGATGGGTTGTATTTTATAAATACTGAGGTCTTTCATGTTCAAAGTAGAGCTAATATCAAAGTTTAATGGCAATTTAATGACATAAGTATTTGATTCAATCATTTGCAACACTTTGAATGGTCTAGCACTACTTACTTGCAATTTATGCTCGGTTTCCAAAGGACACCGTTCAGGTCTAATCTGTATCATGAAATAATCTCCAACATTAAGTGCATCATGATACTTAAGTAAATCAGCTTGAAATTTGTATTGTTCATTACTTGCTTGAATTTGTTTCATGATCTCAATATGCAAATTATAAATCCTACATGGTAACGACTCGACTGACTTAGACATCCTATCGTGAGGAGATATGGAAAAGTGTTCTATAGGCTTCTCATGTTTGTAACTATGAACACTAAATGATTGAGGGCATGGAATGAGACAAACATTATTTGAAACCTGTGTAGATATGATATGGACACAATCAAGTAAACTAGGATTATCTTTATCTTCCTCATCACGTACATGAGGTAAGGGTCAAAAAGTTCAACATGTTGCCTCTAAAAACTTATGATGTGCTGGACACCAAGCATGTGGGATAAGGAATCAAGTGATTTAGGAGAACTAATATCATAAGACTCTTTTAAGACCATACCTATCTCTATAGGCGATTCCACTGAAGAGTTTCCTAAAACTTCCTCTACCATTAAAGCAGACATATCAGACTCTTTCTTAACCTCATTCTCAAGTGACGCGGGACAACAAATAAAAAGAATTAAAGCAAGAAAAGAAAGAAGCTTTAGGGAAAGAAAGAAGTTAGAGAAGAAAGAAAGAAGCTTGAGAAGAGAAAGAGAGGGGGATTGGATGGATGCAAAACTTGCAAATTTTCATTAATCATTCAAAGTCCCTTAACATTTAGAAAAGTAGGGTATTTATACTAAAACCCTAACTAGAATAAGCGGTTGGGCTTATAGCCCACTAAATAAAATACTTAACATTAATTAAATCAAGCCCAACAAATAAAGCCAAATTAATAAAACCCATCTAAAAGTTCATATAAATTAAACCCAAAACATAAGTTAAAGCCCAATTTCTCAATGGTTTGGACTATCCTCCATCGTCTATGATCATGTGCGTGCATAAATAATATTTCCGATTCGGTGTCCCCATCAATTCTCCCGGGGTTGGAAGAACTCGACCCCGTCGAGTATAGGTCAAGACAGCTCCGATAATGCTCTCAATGACAAGGATCAAGCTGTTGTGATGTTCCTCTGATAATCGAAGTATAGTCTGAATCTGGTCGTCAAGTCCATATACTGGGATTTGCTGAAGTTCACCAACCCTGGTAAAAACAACTTGTGCATTCAAAGTAGCATTAATATGTTCCTTTTGTGCCAAAGATATGGATAATGAGGTAGGGGTATCAAAAGGAGAATTAGGGATGGGTTGTATTTTATAAATACTGAGGTCTTTCATGTTCAAAGTAGAGCTAATATCAAAGTTTAATGGCAATTTAATGACATAAGTATTTGATTCAATCATTTGCAACACTTTAAATGGTCTAGCACTACTTACTTGCAATTTATGCTCGGTTTCCAAAGGACACCGTTCAGGTCTAATCTGTATCATGAAATAATCTCCAACATTAAGTGCATCATGATATTTAAGAAAATCAACTCGAAATTTGTATTGTTCATTACTTGCTTGAATTTGTTTCATGATCTCAATATGCAAATTATGAACTCTACCTTGTAATGACTCAGTTAACTTAGACATCCTATCATGAGGAGATATGGGAAGGTGTTCTATCGGCTCCTCAAGTTTGTAACTATGACACTAAATGATTGAGGGTGTGGAATGAGACAAACATTGTTTTGAAACTTGTGTAGATATGGTATGGACACAATCAAGTAAACTAGGATTATCTTCATCTTCCTCATAACGTGCATGTGGTAAGGGGTCAAGAAGCTCACATGTTGCTCTAAACTTATGATATGCTGGACACCAAAGCATGTGGGGTGAGGAATCAGATAATTCAGGAGGACTAATATCATGAGACTCTTCTAATACCATACTTATCTCTAATAGGTGATTCCACTGAAGAAGTTCCTTAAAATTTCCTCCACCATTAAAGCAGACATATCAGACTCTCTTCTAATACCATACTTATCTCTATAGGTGATTCCACTGAAGAGTTCTTTAAAATTTCCTCCACCATTAAAGCAGACATATCAGACTCTTCCTTAACCTCAAGCTCAAGCTCATGTGGGTTTATAGTGTTAAGTCCCTCTTCTTGCACATCCTCGTCATCTAGGTCACTAAAATCCTCAAGATTAGGCTCATACACTTCAACACTACAATATTCTTCTTTACCTAATCCTTATGTTTTTGGACGACTAAGGGTTTCGAGGTGCAATCTAAAGAGATATGACCAAACCTAAACAATTAATACACTTAACCTTTGAACTCACCTTAGACACTGCATTGACAACTCGTTTACCCCTATCTTTCTTACAAAGTTGGGCGCTATTAGGATTAGGTCTATGGGGTGAAGCACCTAACAAAGAATCATTACTTCTGAATTGGGACCTAGTAGGGATACTAGAAGAGTCCGATGATTCTTCCACTGATTCTTTGTGACCAACTTGTAGTCTTTAACTAAGGTATAAGCTTGGTTAAGGGTAGATACACCTTGAAATTACAACTTCTCTCTAAGATCATCATTTAAGCCTCTACAAAATCTACGCAAAGTCATGGCTTCATTCTCTCTTATGGCACATCTAATCATGTAATCATTAAATTAGCGTTATATACTCATTGATAGACTTATTCCCTTGTCTTAGATTGTTCCATTGGTCTAAGAGTTTATTCCTATAAGACCTGGGGTAGGTACTTTTTCCTGAAGTTTTTGTTTCATTTTGATCCAATCAGTTATAGGAGGTTTACCTCTTATCTCTAAACAATCCTCAACATCTCTCCAATAAATTTTGGCTCCATCAATGAGTTTCATCTTAGCAAATCTAACTTTCCTATTATCAGACAAGTTATGCCACTCAAAGAATTGATCCATATCACGAATCCACATATCAAATATCCAAGGGTCATGACGACCGTCAAAAGTGGGGGCTTCTATTTTTTGTTAGGACTCAAGACTCGCTCATCAAAGTCATCATGTTTAGAGTAACCTAAATGATGGTCATATTGGTGTCGCTCAGAGTGATCTTGTCCATAATGATTATTCTTGTGATATTTATTGGTCTTTGAGTACCTTATTCGAAAACTCTCTTGGGGCTCAATTCTTCTAAACATGTTGATCACCTAAGTTTGCAGTTTCTTTTGAAATGATCATCAGGGTATCACTAAAGGTTGAGTCTACAGTAAGTGTAAATTTGAGCTTAGACACTAGATGATCGTGACACAAATGCATGCAATACTAACTTATAAATGGAATTGAGATCACAAATGGTTCTTGCATGTAAAATCACAATACAAAAATAAAGCTATTTTTTTTTTAAATGTGGAGATTAATCAAGAACAAATTACACGAATAAAATTGTAAGCATGTAATACTAGATTTTTTTTTTTTGTGTAAATGATTAATCAAACACGATGTCACAAACAAGAACTTATAATTATCAAATAGAACAAGATATTAGCTATCACTAATGAAAGAGGTTGATGAACATAATTAACAAATAAAAATACTGATGAGGATTTTTTTTTTTTTTTTTTTTTTGGAATTTTTTTTTTTTGGCACAAAAAGAAATATTAATGATAATTTCGAATACTAAGTGCAATACCAAAGAAGTAAAAATCAACAAACCAAAGAGTAGAGTAATTTACCGACCAAGATTTAGTTGTGGAATTTATCGCGGATGGACCGTAGATTATGCAGCAATTGATGTGGCAATAATTGATGACATGGCGATTCTGCTGACGTGGCGAACAGTGGTGTAGCTGTCTGAACTGCTGATGTGGTTCCAGATTGATGACGTGGCGGATGACGTGGCTCTAGGATGCTGACGTGGTTAGCCTGATGACGTGGCAGCTGACGTGTCTAGGTTAATTAAAATTCAGCGTATGTTTCTTTCTTCCTTGGCTGCTGCGATTTGTTGTTGCTGGCTTCTGTGACCTGTTGTCGTTGTTGTCGGAGGCGGCGCACGAAGCCTGCTGGTTCTGATGGGTCTGGCGGTGCAAGGGAAGAGGTGGTGGTGCCTGTGGTGGTTGCGACTGCTAGTTTGGAACTGAAGGCAGGGAACTGCTGTGGGAGCGACGCCGCGGGTTGTTAAGGCAGTGAACCGGCGTGTCCCTTTGATCGTTGGCTGTGACCGGCGCTGATGTTGAATGGCCGATCGATCTGTGGGATTGATGTGCAGGTATACCGGTGGTTGCGGCTGATGGTTTGGAACCGAAGATGGGTTGTTGTCGGTGGTTTTGTGCTGCTGAAGCCGGAGATCCACTGATGGCAGATCTGTTGCTGCGTGGATCTTGGTGGTTGTTGAGAGAAGGCGTGGCTGGTGCTGCTGTAAACCCCGAGTCGACGTTGGCTGTGATTGGTTTTGTGCGCCTGCTGGTTCTACTGCTCTGTTGGTTGCTAATGGTTGAGGGCGATGGTAGCTGAAGCCGCAGGTCTGCTGTGGTCTTGTGGAGGTGCCGTTGAAGATGATTTGGTGCGATCTGTCAAAGGCGTGGAGAGTGGCCTTTTGTAGGAGAGTCTGCCGCCGTGGGTCTTGGTTTGACCGGCGTTGAGGCAGAGTTTCCAATCGGCGGTGATGCACAGAGCTTCGGTAGTGAACATCGATTTTGAACAGTGAACCGTGGGTTTCTGAACAGGGGCTTTTTGATCAGGCGGATGAACAGTAAATTTTTTTTTTATGAACAGTACTTTTTTTTTTTTTTTTCAGATTGTTCTAGGGTTAAACATAACACATGGATCGATTAATTGTAAGAACAATTAAAAGCCGTGCTCTGATACCAAATTTGACGCGGGACAACAAATAAAAAGAATTAAAGCAAGAAAAGAAAGAAGCTTTAGGGAAAGAAAGAAGTTAGAGAAGAAAGAAAGAAGCTTGAGAAGAGAAAGAGAGGGGGATTGGATGGATGCAAAACTTGCAAATTTTCATTAATCATTCAAAGTCCCTTAACATTTAGAAAAGTAGGGTATTTATACTAAAACCCTAACTAGAATAAGCGGTTGGGCTTATAGCCCACTAAATAAAATACTTAACATTAATTAAATCAAGCCCAACAAATAAAGCCAAATTAATAAAACCCATCTAAAAGTTCATATAAATTAAACCCAAAACATAAGTTAAAGCCCAATTTCTCAATGGTTTAGACTATCCTCCATCGTCTATGATCATGTGCGTGCATAAATAATATTTCCGATTCGGTGTCCCCATCAATTGTGTTGGGTCCCTCTTCTTGCATATCCTCATCATCTAGGTCACTAAAATCCTCAAGATTAGGTTCATATACTTCAACACTACAATATTCCTCTTTACCTATATCCTTATGTTTTTGGACGACTAAGGGTTTCGAGGTGCAATCTAAAGAGATATGACCAAAACCTAAACAATTAATACACTTAACCTTTGAACTCACCTTGGACACTTCATTGACAACTTGTTTGCCTCTATCTTTCTTACAAAGTTGGGCGCTACTAGGATTAGGTCTGTGGGGTGGAGCACCTAAGAAAGAATTACTACTTCTGAATTGGGACCTAGTAGGGATACTATAAGAGTCTTGATGATTCTTCCACTGATTCTTTGTGACCAACTTGTAGTCTTTAACTAAGTATAAGCTTGGTTAAGGTAGATACACCTTGAAATACAACTTCTCTTCTAAGATCATCATTTAAGCCTTTACAAAAATCTACGCAAAGTTATGGCTTCATTCTCTCTTATGGCACATCTAATCATGTAATCGTTAAACTGCGTTATATACTCATTGATAGACTTGTTCCCCTGTCTTAGATTGTTCCATTGGTCTAAGAGTTTACTCCTATAAGACTGGGGTATGTACTTTTCCTGAAGTTTTTGTTTCATTTTGATCCAATCAGTTATAGGAGGTTTACCTCTCATCTCTAAACAATCCTCAACATCTCTCCAATAAATTTTGGCTTTATCAATGAGTTTCATCTTAGCAAATCTAACTCTCTTATTATCAGACAAATTATGCCACTCAAAGAATTGATCCATATCACGAATCCACATATCAAATATTCAAGGGTCATGACGACCATCAAAAGTGGGGGCTTCTATTTGTTTAGGACTCAAGACTCGCTCATCAAAGTCATCGTGTTTTGAGTAACCTAAATGATGGCCATATTGGTGTCGCTCAGAGTGATCTTGTCCATAATGATTATTCTTGTGATATTTACCGGTCTTTGAGTGCCTTATTCGAAAACTCTCTTGGGGCTCAATTCTTCTAAACATGTTGATCACCTAAGTTTGCAGTTCCCTTGAAATGATCATAAGAGTATCACTAAAGGTTGAGTCTACAGTAGGTGTAAACTTAAGCTTAGACACTAGTTGATCGTGACACAAATGCATGCAATACTAACTTATAAAAGGAATTGAGATCACAAATGGTTCTTGCATGTAAAATCACAATACAAAAATAAAGCTAATTTTTTTTTTTTAATGTGGAGATTAATCAAGAACAAATTACACTAATAAAATTGAAAGCATGTAATACTAGATTCTTAAGTGTAAATGATTAATCAAACACGATGTCACAAGCGAGAACTTATAATTATCAAATAGAACAAGATATTAGCTATCACTAATGAAAGAGGTTGATGAACATAATTAACAATAAAAATGTTAGGTGAGATTTTTTTTTTTTTTTGGGCACAAAAAGAAATATTAATGATAATTTCGAATACTAAGTGCAATACCAAAAAAGTAAAAATCAACAAACCAAAGAGTAAAGTAATTTACCGACCAAGATTTAGTTGTGGAATTTATCGCGGATGGACAGTAGATTATGTAGCAGCTGACGTGGCGATTCTGCTGACGTGGCGAACAGTGGTGTAGCTGTCTGAACTGCTGATGTGGTTCCGGAGTGATGACGTGGCGGATGACGTGGCTCCAGGAGCTGACGTGGCAGGGTTAATTAATTTCGCCTCAACTCTCTTCTTCTGTGCAACTCTTTTCTTCTGTGTTGCAATTGCTTTGTTGCTTTTGCTGGCGGCGCGACGTGATTGCTGAAGGCGAGGCTAGTTGTAGTCTGTTGAAGGTGGTGGTTGCCGCCGGCCGGTTCTACTGCTCTGTCTGTGGCTGACGGTTGAGGGCGACGACACTGGGGCGGTGGCAGATGAAGCATGGGCGACCTGTTGTGGCTGCTGAAGGTGATGGCACTGTGGACGGTGGTAGGTGAAGTCTGCTGTGCTGCCTTTGTTGCGGTGAACCACCAGTCAGTGCTGGCTGTGATGGGTTTGTGGGTGGCTGTTGCTGGTGGTTTTGTGCTGCTGAAGCCAGAGTTCCATTGATGTCTCTTGCGGTGTCAATCTGGTGGTTGCCGCTGGTCTGTGTCGGAGGTAGCAAATCGGCGTGGATCGGTGGACTGATGTGCAGGTCTTCTCGGTGGTGGGTCTGCCGCTGTGACTGGTTGAGGCGCCGCTGATGGAAGGGACGCCGCTGTGACTGGCTGAGGCGCCGCTGATGGAAGGGACGCCGCTGTGACTGGCTGAGACGTCGCAGATGGCAGGGGCGCCGCTGCTGGAAAACCCGATTACAGTCGTGGGATGAACAGTGTTTGAACAGTGAACAGTGAACAGTGGGTGCGCAGAGGATGGCAGGGCCTTTTTTTCGGCTGCGAAGAGGATGAACAGTAATATTTTTTTAATGAACAGTAACTTTTTTTTTTTTCCAGATTAATTGTAACACATAGATCGATTAATTGTAAGAACAATTAAAAGCCGTGCTCTGATACCAAATTTGACGCGGGACAACAAATAAAAAGAATTAAAGCAAGAAAAGAAAGAAGCTTTAGGGAAAGAAAGAAGCTAGAGAAGAGGAAGAAAGGAGATTGGAGATATGCAAAGTCTGCAATTTTTCATTAATCATCAAAAGTCCCTTAACATTTAGAAAAGTAGGGTATTTATACTAAAACCCTAACTTGAATAAGCAATTGGGCTTATGGCCCATTAAATAAAATATCCAACATTAATTAAATCAAGCCCAACAAATAAAGCTAAATTAATAAAACTCAACTGAAAGTTCATATAAATTAAACCCAAAAACATAAGTTAAAGCCCAATTTCTCAATGGTTTGGGCTATCATCCATCGTCTATGATCATGCGCATGCGTAAATAATATTTCCGGTACGGTGTTCCCATAAAAAATAACACGAGAATTATACAATCCCCAAGTCCACAATGACCAACCGACATTACATAAAGAAACCCATATAATTGCCATCGAAACACAAATCTCTATATGATTTCACAAATATATCCAGACACACACAAAGGAATAACTTTCAAATAATTTAACACGACTTAATCAATACAAACAAATATAATATAGCACAAAAATCGTATACACATTACATATTAATCACTTTCAAACACAGGACTGCTATGAAAGATAAACACAAAAGCTGCGCTACATCTGAATGATATTTTTCTTAACTTTATATTCAATAGCGATCGAAAGCTAGCTGCATGTATATATATATATATATATATAAAAAATGATTTTAAGTGCTATAACTCGCTTTTATAACCTTTCCCACAACCTTTCTCCAACACCCACACACAACTTCCTGTTGCTTCATAATCTTCATCCCCATATATACTAACTTCATCATTAAAAGATCTTCAATTCTTCAAAAGGGACAAATTTTTGTAGGTTTTCCAGCATCCCGTTCATCTTCTCCAGCAAAGAAATCTCCATATAAGCTGTCTGTGACATGGAGGCTTACTTTGTCAAAAGTTTCGTGAAAGTAAATTCTAACACATTCTCCAATTTTCAAATGGGCAACTAGCTTATTGTAGAGTCCATTGCTTCAGAATTTGGAAAAAATCTATGAAACCCCACTAGCAAATCAGGCTAGTCTGCAACCAGCCCAACAACACCTCTGTACGCATCAACCAAATCCTTGCGCCCGTTTCTGTATGCACGTAAAGTCATCAAAAAGGCTTTGGAAACCTTCTCGTTGCAGTGCATCTCTACCTTCCTTACAAAATCGATGGCTTCTTCAAACTCCTTGATATCCTTTTCTGCGGCCATTAATGCTTCCTGATGCAATCTTGAGAAGTTCGGAAAGCTGAATAAATAACAAACCCTAATTATTATTATTATTATTACTATTAATCTTTCATGTTTTCGTAATATAAGGTTAATTATATTCATTTGTAGAATATTTGTTATCTAGGGATCCGTGGCGCAATGGTAGCGCGTCTGACTCCAGATCAGAAGGTTGCGTGTTCGATTCACGTCGGGTTCAATCCCCTCCCACACCGTATCGGTATTTTTTTTTCTTTTATAAAAAAACTCCGCACTCTATCCTCAAATCGGTGCCGTCCATTTTCCATATCCTTGCAAATAAAAGAACTAACGCAGCCATCTAACGACCATCATCATCCCGGATAATAATGACCCCATGTACCCGCATCCACCACATCAGTTTCCCAAGCCCAATTAAGACATGTTCTGCACATCTGAAATTAGTAAACAAACTACACCTTTAGTCCTTAAGGGATTATATTTTTCCAATTAGCTGCCTAAAGGTTTTTCTTTTTTCTCATGTTTACATATAATAGCCGGTCTAAATTACAATTAGAATTTATTTCATAAAAGAATTAACTACTTTAAAGATAGTTTAATATGTTGAGTGATAATATCAATCAATTGCTATATTTCTTAATAAAATGACCTTGCAAACATACAACATTAGCCGAGAAAAGAACGTACTATTTGATGGCTGAGTTTTTTTCAATTCAAATACGAGTCAATTAGAACATTAGGTTAACATGGGTATTTGGCTGGATTAACTGAGTTTTTTTTTTGTTTTTTTATTCCTCGTTCGACCTTCACTCCTCACTCCCCACACCCCCAGCGTCGCCTTCCTTTCTCTCCTGCACCAACTAAGAACCTGTTTGGTTACGTGGGAGCGTCCACGTTTCCTGTGGTTCTATTAAACAAGATGTTTGGTTAATAGCTACTCACAATTTCAAACTCCATGGGGCCCACACAAATTGCGTTCCAAACGCAGGATAAGCAAAAGTAACTCAGCATTGCTTTTGTCGTGGCTGCTGTTCAGAAAACGCTGCAACCTTTACCAAAAAAATTAATTAGCCATAGTTGTCCTCAACATCACGATCATCTCTCCTCCTCCACATTCGCCTCCAAGTTCAGCTGAGCTCTCCTCCTCCATAGCTTCCCTCTTCTCCAAAAATCAGTTCTTCTCCTCGCGCTTCGCTGTGGTAAACACACCCATACACACTCTTCGTCCATTCTCTCACACAGACCAGCCAGTCACCAGTGTTTGTAGTCGAGTGTAGATCAAGCTCATCTGCCACCGATCTACTGCCATGATGAACTCCTTTCGCGGTTGAAGAAACCCAGGTAATTTTCTTCACACTGTACCTAAAAAAAATGTATAAATTATGTCTTATCTACTAAAACAAACTATTTTCTCTAACTATAATTTTCTTTTCACATTGTTTTCTTTGCCGGAACCAAAGAGGGCATCAAAATTAGCCTCCTGGAAAGCTCAAACTCAAGCATCTTACCAATCTCTGTCTCGGTTGCACAAGAAAATTCAAGTTCAGTTGCTCTGTTTCGGTTGCACAATTACTTTACTCTTTAAGTTTCAGTTGCTGTGTGTTTTCTGAGAATAAACATTTCTGTAATTGTAGTGTTTTATTATGTATGTTTCGATTGAACATTTGTTCTGTAACTTACTAATGACAATTGTATATTACATTTTATGTAACTTGAACGCTTGAATTTCACCATAAGATCATCCCTCAGCAATAAACATCTAAACTGCCAAAAAATTGAATCCAA
Organism: Populus alba; assembly: GCF_005239225.2. Taxonomy (NCBI): domain Eukaryota; kingdom Viridiplantae; phylum Streptophyta; class Magnoliopsida; order Malpighiales; family Salicaceae; genus Populus; species Populus alba. The sequence continues at coordinate 4,906,927 of NC_133294.1, read as the reverse complement.
GGTTTGTGCTGAACATGAGAAAATAAATACCGAATTCCCTTGGAATCACACAACACTCCTCCCACCCACCCCAAGCCACATCATACTAGCTTAGAGAGCAGTCATTTACATTCCATTTTAATTTAGCCATGGACAAGAAGGAGGATTCTAGTTGAACATCTGCATTATACCTTCAAAACTCCAATGTAAATAAGTTCTCTTTAGCAAAAGACCCTCTTAAAGTTTAGCTAGTTTTATTAAACCTAAATAATTAAATTCAAAATATCTTTATAAACATAATTTTAGCTTATTTTAAAAATGATAACAACACTTGATATCTCTCTCTTTTAATGTCATTGAATTCAAAATGACCTACTTCTTTTGAATATAAGGTTCGGTCATCTAAGCTTTTCATTGGGTTTGAATTTCCTGGCCTCCTGAGTTAATTTCATCTTGGTTGGACTTAAATATTTCTATATACACTTAAGGCTGGACGTTGTCTCTTTAGCAGGCCTTCTTAGGCTCTTGTGCTTTCAAACCATGCCAGCTCTAAGCCCATTATTATCTGAATGAAATCAATGCGTACTTATGCTGTCTAGTAGGGGTTTTCCACTCTCAATTTTCACCTTTCAGTAATCATTTTATACTGGTTACCTCTTTTTTTTTTTGCTTAGGCAATGAAAACATTGGCTTGTTGAAACATTAATGGAAATAAACCTAGCAATTAAAGTGTTAAGATGATTATGTTAAGTCTATGTTCTCAATTTGTATTTTTTTTATTTCAGGTTGCGATTTAATTAGGATAGATTATGCATTCCATGTCCTTTACATCGCCTCTAGGAAATTAACCTGTTAATTGTATATTAGACAAAACATTTTAACCGAGAACATGGACGATTCTCAATCACAAGATAAGGCTTATTGGACTAGAGAGATGTTGCACGCTTTTTATGACCTATGTATTAAAGTAATTGAGCAAGGTATACGACCCAACACATATTTTGACAAAGCTGGGTGGAAATATGTTATGAATTGCTTTAAGGATCAAACTGGCCATGCATTAATGAAAGCACAATTAAAGAATAAGTGGGATAAAATTAAAAAAGAATGGAGAATATGGAAAATTTTGATTTCCGAAACAAGAGTATGATGGAGTGCTGAACTTGGAACAATTTTGACTCCTGATGAATGGTGGAAAGCTAAAAACCAAGTCTGTTTTTTTAAGTATGTTTAGAGCTGTAATAAACTGTTTGATTGCGTGCTTTTACATCATTTTTTATGCATTTTTATCTTCATTGTCCCTTGTTGTAGGAGATACACGGAGCAAGAAAATTTAGGCATGCTGGCATCGATCCAACATTGTGTTGTAAATATGATATCATGTTTACAAACACTGTTGCTACCGGTCAGTATGCTTGAGCTCCATCACAGGGTCTGAATTCTGATGAAAATGGTGTTGGTTAAAGGCAAACTAATGCAGTTAATGAGGACCCTCATGTTGAGGAAGGTAGTGGAGATTCTGAGGAGGATAGTCTACCAAATTTTATTGCCGATGTCAATAATATGGCGGCTGATGTCAATTTTACCAATAGCACAAGCAATCCCACTAGTAATAGTAGGAAGAGAAAAGGTGTGCAACAAAGTTCCCAACAAAATAAAAAAAAAAAGAAAAAAGGGTGCTAGAAGGGGATTGCAATTATTTTCGCGATTAGATAAGTTAGTTGATAGTGTGTCTACCAAGAGTGAATGCACGTCAAGTGTTTTGGATAAAAAAGGATGTAGCATAGAAGAGGTGATGAAGGAGTTTCACTCCATTAAGGAAGTGGTGTTCGGCAGTGAGCTGTATTATTTTACAACTGAGTTTTTTATAGTTTAAAGTAAAAGGAAAATGTGGGCAGCAATTGGTGATATGGACCAAAAATTTCAATGGCTGGAATTAATATTCGATCAAAGGGCAAACTACCGACCTTGAAGTAAGTTTACATTTGATATAGGAAAAACTTATAGTTATGTATGTTATTGTGTGTTATATGTTGCAGCAATTAAATTTTGTTTTGTATTATATGTTTTGGTAATTATTGCAGGCATTTTCATATTTGAAGTATTTTTTAATGTTTAACACACTTATCATGTTTGGTTTATATCCCAATGAGCCATTAACATATTGCATTGTTATGTGTTTTTTCACAGTTAAAAGTCCACAAAAAGGTGAGGTGCATGAGGTGTTGTTGCGGCTGAAGAATTGCCAAATGGTTGATGTAAACGGTTATGCCTTTGCTGTTTTTCCTAGGTTTCTTAACTTGTAACATATCATATGTTGAGCACTTACTTTATATTTGTATTTGTAGGCTAATTGGTTATGTTTGAGATGTTTTTAACAACTATTGTTGTACCTTTTACAAGCTGTAATTGTAGGTTTCATGTTGACTTCTATAACCTAGTTTGAATGGCTAGAAAACTTTGTTCAGTTTGCTTTTTCAGCCTTGAATTTCATATTGTAACTTAACGGATTTCATGGTTTTTTATGAGTTGAATGACTGTTGATTGGTTGAATGTTAGTTGACTTGAATGGTTACTACTGTTGTGAATTATTATTCCTTACTTAAATGTTTGATAGTGGGTTGAATGAGAGTTGTTGGGTTTAATGGTTGGTCATGGTACAAATACTGGTTTGTTGATGGGTATGACAGTAAATATATCTTGGTTTGTGCTGTGTGTGTGTTTCTATTTAAGATGCATTATCATTCTAAAGCATTTTCATTGGCTGGCCACAAATTTTGCAAGCATTCCCACGTGTATTGAGGGTTGTTTTCAGGAGGTTTTGTTTCTGTTTTTACACTGCAATGCTAAGTTCATTGACTTTAAAAGGTTAGTTGTTGATTTTAGGGCTGCTTTTTAGTTAATAAAGCTTTATCTTTATGTTTTGTTACCAAATTTAGATGGTAAATCTGATAGGGCTGCTGTTATTGTCAATAAAGCAAGTTCATTAATGTTTTTTTTTTTTTTTTCTATTTATACAACAGTCCCTTCTTTTTAGTTTTTTTTCCTCATGAAACCTTAATTGACTGCCACCAAATATTTCAAGCATGCCAACGTGTATGAACACTGTTTTGAGGGTTTAATTAAAGGTTATGTTGTAAAATATTGAATGCGTTACTTATAAGTAAAATTTGTTCGATTCGTAGGGGTCGCTTCAAATTAAATATTTTTTGCTTAAGTTACTGTCGCCGTAAATACGTTTGATTATTAGGGATTGCTGCAATGTAGATGTTTTGGGATAAGTTAATGTCGCCATTAATGTTAAAAATATTGTAAACAAATTATGCAGTGAAAATTGTCATGTTACCGTTACGTTGCAGGTTGAAAATTACAATTATTGTTGTGTTGAAAAATATTGAATGAGTTACGTATAAGTTAAAGATGTTTGATATTTAGCGCTTGATCAAACATAAATGTTTTGTGTTAAGACCGCCATTAATGACACAAAAATTCGAAACATATTATTCAATGAACATATAATTTTTACCAATACTCTGCAGTTTGAAAATTGATATTAAGTTGTGTTTGTAGATATGGATGCGAATTGGTTTAATGCACTTTTTAATGACCATTATGAAAATGTTATGAATAATATTGGTCGGTATGTATCTGATGGGTTTGCTGGTACAAGTTCTGTAAATGGTTTTGGAGGTAATTTTGGTGATGGTTATGGGAATTATAATAGTGAGGTTCAGGACGACGACCTAAATCAACAGGATGACGATGACGGTGGCGATTTATTTTGGCATAGAGAGTGTGATTGCACTAAATTAGTCATATGCACTGCTAGAGCACTGGCTTTGTATTACAATATGTATATTTATAAAGAGTCATGTATGAATTCATACAACACTGGCATGCGATGGTTGATTGGAATTTTAAATGGGTATTGGATACGTTGTGTGAACATGTTTCGGATGGATGCAGACACATTGAAGAGTTTGGCTTTTGAGTTGGAAACGATGTACAGGTTGAAACCGTCTAGATGGATGAGCGTTATTAAGAAAGTAGGCATGTTTTTCTACACTTTAACTCTAGGTGCTTCGAATAGGGAAGTGCAGGAGCGTTTTCAGCATTTAGATGAAACCGTTTCCAGAAATTTCAGCAAGGTTCTTTGTTCTGTGTGCTTGGTAGCAGCTGATTTAATCGGACCAATAGATTTAAAATTCACAACAACACCATTGGAAATTGAAATTTAATTGAACGTACATTTGAAGTTTGGAAGAAAAGATGGCGAATCTTATAAACCATGCCTGAGTTTCCTTACAAATCACAGGTTAAAATTGTTGTCGCATCAATGGCGCTACACAACTATATTCGACGGAAGTCGGACCAAGATGTTGCATTCAACAAGTTTGATAGCCATCCTGATTTCGTTCCTCCAAATACTTTTCCTGATGTTGTTTCACAATCACAAACAAGTGGACACCAGAGGGCGTCGCGTATGGATTACATTCGTGATGACATTGCAAATAGTTTGATGGGGCAATAATGTTTAATTGTAATAACAAATTGTGCTTTTATTATTTTGCCGGTATTTAAGTGGACAACCGCAACCACATGTTTAACCAAACATGTTTTTAACCACAATAAAGTCAAATAACACTTTTAACCAAACACTTAAAATATATACACAAACCACATAAAAAGTGTTTTTTTTTTAAAATCATTTTTTTTCCAACCACAACCGCAATAATTACAGCAAAAACAAACACACCAAACCCCATACCAGACAAAATTTGCTTTCAGCAGATTCTAATAAAATAAACTACATGTATAGAAAATAAATTAGAATCAAACAACCAATGCCTCACATCTCTTAACCCATTAAGAATTCATCTTTCGTACAACAATTAATCGACTCAGTACGTAATACGTATCTAAAATTAAAGAATCTCCACCATCATGCATGATCGGCCACACCAGAATAGATCACTACTTGCATGCTCAACTCCAACATGCATCACCTACCTCCAGGTGAAGAATTGCTGGCTATATAACGAATTTGGTGATATTGAGCTGAATCACTCCTAGGATCAGGCAACTTCCGCGCGCAGGAATATGTGCGTAGAGCACTAGAGCTGCGGGTAGAATAATCTCGACAAGCTGTAATTTTGAGCAGAAAGAGTTTTACATGATGAGTACTATAACATGGATGGAAAATTAAGAAATTGGCAGATTCTTTCAGCAGTACTAGTTTCAAATCTTGATGAAGCATCAAAAGAATTCCTTAAAACATAACTCAGGGTTTATGTTGCATCAAAAGTTATAAACTTGCAATCATCTATTATAAAATCATGTTTTATAGTCTTATCTAACAACTTAATGCATGGGGTTAACATTATTCTTTGACATGTATCATAGCTTTATTAATTAAATAGTTATCAATTTGAATTTCACCATCCTCATTCTCTCACAACACTGTTGTCGTCTATCACCCAGATGCAAGCCTGGATCATAAGTTCATCGGGTAAGACACTTAACTGAACACTTAGGATAATAAATTGTTATAGCAGCAAGGTGAGAGCTGTTTATGCTAGGGAACTAGAGACCATTAATTATTAGCAGTGCCAAATCAATACAAAATATAAATCCATTTAGACTGCCCAAAACCATTCCCCCAAACCCTCACCTCCTTCCTAATTAATTCCTCCCACAGAAAAAGATGAAAGCAACTGGCTCTGGCAAATGGTGCAAGAAATTCAAACTAGCTAGAGTCTACAAGAATAAACCAAATTTGTCCGCACACATCAAATTCAATTCCCAAAGGATTGCAAACTTTTGAAGTGTATACACTCATGATCCATGCTGGCTGCATCAAGACAGTTCGATCGGCACATACACTAAGAATTCACACAACGTAAGCTACTGGAAACAGCTCAGACAAGCCAGAGATGACGATAACTAATAAAGATCCCGGCGAAGGCCACCTGCAAAAATACAACCCTTTTTGCATCATCAATAAAGTGAAACCGATACTGACATTTAGCATACCTGAGATATAAATACTACTAACCTTGGGATGCATCATAAATACTTGATCATGAAATCCAAACACAACCGCAAAAAAAAGAAGGGAAAGGAGCCCAGAGAATGGTGCGGGTGTGAAATGAATTTGGAAATATGGTTGAGGAGATGCTGCTGGACATCCCTTAGGCCGCATTTGCGGCTGCTGGTCCACGATTAATAACAATAAACTATCAGAGCATCACCAACAAATTTAAACTTCCTCACTGTTTAGGCTTCAAATAAATTTGTAGTTCAATCTATCAAATGAATTGTCTTTAAAATTGATTTCATTATGTTATGATTATTTTAGTATCTAACAATAGCCATCCAGGGATCCGTGGCGCAATGGTAGCGCGTCTGACTCCAGATCAGAAGGTTGCGTGTTCGATTCACGTCGGGTTCAATTCCCTCCCTCACCGGATCAATTTCTCTTTTTCCTTTTGTTTTGTTTGTTTTTTTTTTTTTTTTTTTTTTTTTTTAAAAAATTCCGCACTCTATCCTCAAATCATACACCCTCACCCACCATACCACCCCCCCTAAAACCCCCAAACCCTCCACTCTCCAGATGCCCCCAAATCCCCTCCCTTTCCCTCCACCAAAATGGCACTCTTCGCTCGCCTCCGCCTCCAGTTCCTCAACCTCGGCCACCACATCAACTTCTCCACCTCCCCACTCTCCTCCAAATGCAAAACACGCGCCGCCCTCTCACTCCTCAAAAGCGAAACCAACCCCGAAAAAATCCTCGAAATCTGCCGCTCCGCTTACCTAACTCCCTACGCCCACATCGACCGAATCACCTTCTCAGTCGCCATTGACAAGCTCGCCAAATCCAACAACTTCTCTTACATCGACGACTTCTTAACTGATCTCCGCACTTCACGCCCTGATCTCCGCACCGTACGCTTCGCTGCTCACTCCATCATCCTCTACGGCCAAGCTGGCATGATTGATCAGGCGATTCGGCTTTTCAAGGAATATCATGAGAAGAATCAAAATGACGTCGTTTTAACCTCTGGATCAGTGAAATTGTTGAATGCTTTGCTGTTTTCGTGTATTTTAGCAAAGAAATATGATGAAGTGGAAAGGGTTTTTGTTGATTTTAGCAAGAGGTTCAAAATCGAGCCGAATCTGGAAACTTTTAATACTGTCATTCAGTCATTTTGTGAGAGTGGGAGTTCGAGTTCGTGTTATTCGGTTTTGAATGAGATGGATACGAAGGGAGTGAAGCCGAACGAAACCACTTTCGGGCATTTATTTGCGGGGTTTTATAGGGAAGAGAAGAATGAGGATGTAGGGACAGTGTCGAAAATGATAGAGGAAGATTATGGGATCAGTGCTGGGATTGGTGTTTATAATATTAGGATTCACAGTTTGTGTAAACTTAAGAGGGCGAGAGAAGCGAAAGTATTGTTAGAAGAGTGTTTATCGAAGGGAATTAAGCCGAATGGGGTTACATATAGTCATTTGATTCTTGGGTTTTGCATGGAAGGTGATTTGGAGGAAGCAAAGATGTTGTTTAAGAGTATGGAGAATAGAGGGTGTCAACCGGCTTATAGCTGTTATGCTACTTTGGTTTACTTTTTGGGTAAAGGTGGGGATTTTGAGTCGGCCTATAGGGTTTGCAAGGAGAGCATGGGGAAGAAAATGGTGCCAAATTTTTCGACTATGAAGATTTTAGTGCAAGGGCTTGCGAGTAGTGGGGAGGTAGACAAGGCAAAAGAACTTATTGGGGAAGTAAAGGAGAGGTTTTCCAAGAATACCGAGTTGTGGAATGAGGTTGAAGCTGGGTTGCCTCAGTAGCTAATGGGATATGGTAAGATTTTAGTTTGTTTGATAGTTCAAGGGAACGTTGTATAGGAATGAGAACCTTCTATGCTGGCTTAGAGGAAATTATAGTTTTTCATCTTTGGCTGTTTAATTGTGTTGAGCATAAATTATTGTTGAATCAAAATGTTTCATTGCCTTGATGAAGGTGAGGTTTCAATTTTGTAGAATCATTTTTCTCTGTACTTTCCCTTTGTATGCTATGTAAGCTGTCTGAAAGACGACAAATTCATCTGATTCCTGGCATTGAATTGATTTAACTCTGTAGCTACTATATACGGGCCACAGGTGAGGTTGTTGCATTCAAGGGCATAACAAGATCAGGCCTTAGACACTTTCTTTATTTTTTTCATAACATATATTCACATTGTCCAAGAGTGCCCTAGATTTTTTTTCCTTCTATATTTATAGAGATTTATAGAAAGGAACATCCAAGCTTTTGTTTTGCAGAATGTCTACTCGTTTATCACTTTAGCTCACAACATTAGCACATCTGCCATTAAGTTTAGATGACTGCTTTAACTTATTATCACAGCTGTTACTTTCTTTTTTGAATTTGCATATTTATCTAGTTCTTTGCAACCGAAGGTGATAATCTTACACTTTCTATTTTGACTCATTGATGTGTTTGCCACACCTTGCTGCTTTCACTGCTGATTTACTTGCTGTGATATTCAGCTTCAAAAAAGCAATAAAGTGAAAGTCTGGTTGCCTCAGAAAAGCATACATGTCATAAGTAATTTGATACATCATCTACACCAAACAAGTTAATCATGATGTTGAACTGAGGTGATGTTTTAAGGGAAAAGATGAATTGAATCAGAACCTGCAGGAGCATTGCCCTAAGATGAGCTGAATATCCAATAATCGAAACTGACATAGTGTCTTATGCTGTTGTTTATGAAAGTGAACTGCATGATGCAGACATTCTTTATATTTGTTTACTGTCAAATAAATACAAGAGTTATTCTATAAACCATCAATACAGGAAACAGGAAAATAACCTAAATTAATGCACCCGGTAGGAACTCTTTTGCAGTAGGAATGTGACAGAAACATATGCTATTATCTAGTCCATCCTTGAATGTTGGCATTGGATCTCTAGAAAAAGAAATGTTTTGGCAACAGAGCTTCCATGTGAACCTGTTCACCAGGTAATGTATTGTTATCAGAGTTTCAAGTCTTGCAAATTCATATCCAGGACATATTCTATGTCCACCGCATAATGCTACAAAACTGTATGGAGAGAGGGATGCTGATTTCTCAAAATGTCTTGGTTCAAACTTTGATGGATCTGGGAAGATACACTCATTCATGTGTGTCATGCAGGCTGAACAAGCTACCTGGAATAAATAGTTCAAACCTAAAGCATGTTAGCATGTAGCATGGTATTGAGCTATAACAAATAGGGAAACAAGCATGGGATTGTGTCACACCTGCCATCCTTTGGGAATAAGTATCCTTCATGCTCGAAATCTTTAACGACCCTCCTGAAGGAAATGAATACAGGAGACATTATCCTTAGAGACTCCAACGCTACGCTCCATGTTTATTTCATACTTGCAAGATCATCCCATGTTAGAAGCTCCCCCAAGGTCTTACTCCTGACAATTTTCTCCTGTTCTGCAGTGCCATATTTTTCAGACATTTATGGTTTTATGCAATGTTAATCAATCTTTATTCAGTTGGGTAGTTGTTGTTCCTTTCATACCTTGACAAATGCTGGCATAAACAGATGGATTGTTAGCTAAAAGCCCGATCAAGAAAGTGAGAAGGATGGAGGACGTATCATACCCTGCTATCATTATGACAAGAACATTATCTACAATTTCCTAATCAGATAATGATGTTGAATTATCCTTGTTTCGGAGACTAAGCTAGCTAGTGATTAGATCAAAGTTAGCTCGATGTTCCAATGCAGTCCTTTTTTCATGAATAAGGTCCACGGTGACTGCTTGGATTTTTTCGCTTGCTCGGAGGCTATGATTGAAGCATGTGAATGGCAAATTGATTGGTACCGAAAGAACACCCTTCAGCAGTTGTTGAAATAGCTCTACAAGTATGTCTCTTTTCTCACCTTGTTCAATTCCAATTATCAGTGAGCTCAAAATGTTGAATGTAAGGGTCCTCATCAATAGCATTGCCTATGTATTCAAGATAAAAGAATGTGCTGATATTTTCTGTTTGATTAATTTGACATACCGAATCTTCTGCTTGCCATGCCAATGCATCTCAAAATGCTTCCAAACTTCATCTATCTTATCAACATATTGCTTTAACACTTCAGGCTGGAGAAATGATACAGGGCCCCTCTCACGCTTGTGCTCATGTCCATTCAATTCCAGGATATTCCTCTCACCGCAAATCCTTCTTACCGATAATGGATGTTGATTGACAAGTGTGCTACCATCACAAGTATAAATGAACTTATTTGCAGCCAGTCCATGAAGGAACATTGTTGGGGTCCCAAAGAACAATTTTTAAATGGGGCCGTATTTTCTTGTTCTATCCTGAAGCCATTTATCTGCAGTGTCTCATGCGCATAGCACGTAGGAAGCTCAGGCTTTGACCTATGATGGGTAACCCCAAAGAAACTGGTGGAAGCCTTTTTGAACTTTTCCTTACCTGGAGAAGGTAAAGTAGAAGCAAGGAGAAAAAGATTCCAGAATCCATAGCTCCTATAATTATTGGTTTAAACTACACAAAATACCTAGAGAGGAACACTTCTACTTGTACGAAACTCTGATTTAACAATCTCACTTGTAAGAAACTTTGATTTTGTCTCCTGTTGTTTTCGTGACAGATCTACACGTATTCAAGTATTTTGGTCTTGATGCTGATGCATATCACTTGTAGATGTATATGCTCCAAATCATAGATAACAATGATCTGAGTTTGAACCTTCCAATATTGAAAAATCTGAATTTCCTGAGGATTTGTCATGTGGTGGGTGGAATATCCAATCCAGAGCTGAACTAGTCGTCTTTTATGCGGACGCCATCATGAGTACATGTTACACACAAAAATCCGAGATGCTAAATCAACCTCCTTGTCGGAAAACGTTGCAATGTTCTTGAAAGTTCTTAGGCAACGCATGTAAATCCTACTACTTGTCATCCAGGAAGAACAAGACTTGCCTTAAACAGCTTGGCCAACAGGAAAATCTTGCTCTTGGGCTCGCTAGTAACACATTGTGTCACCCAGTATATACTGATTAATTCAGCCCTTGTCACTACTGTAAGGCAGCATGTCGTATTTTTGCCGAATTTGGACAGCAGAATTTCTACTAAATACTTGTATATTCAGAAAAAAGTTAACTATTTTGTGTAGAACTAAAGAAAGTATTTAATAATAAAACCATCTTTTGTCCAGGTCTACTGTCTAATCTAAAGCTCTAAGTAATAAATGCAAAGTGATCAGAGGATGCTACTTTATTTTATATATAAAGACTTCTTCTCTAAACAAGTTTATATCTATAGATATATAATATGTATCATGATCTGTTGAATATTGGATATCTAGCTTACCTCTTACAAGCCTAATCCAACGAAATAGATTGATGGTAGGATCTTGAAGAGTCTATGATCATTGAAAATTTGAAATGTTTTGGGGAGAATTGGCTTGGTGGACTTGTGTTAGGATTCCCTAGTTCATATATAATAACCTAACACGAGGAGGCATTGGGCTAATAATTCTTGATTCGAGGTTATCGCACAAGATTGGGGTGCTTATGATCAAATGTCATTATTATCTTCAAAATATTGGTTTTGAAAGATAAAGAATCATCGAAGTAGTACTAGACACTAGGTAAAGAATTAATCAGCCAAAAATCATCATCAATCTTCATGCACATTAACTAATCAATCATGTTTTGGAGTGAATATATTTGGGAGGTCACTTATGAGTTCAGTACTACACATTGTTTCTTTCATGGAGATGATAGATGCAACATTCTTGATGGGCTGTTCTGCTGAAATTCCAGTAGTAAATGTTTGACTGAGATGGAGCACCAGTAGTTGGATTCTTATTTGCATTGCATAGGGGGTGCAAGAATATTAGCGAAAGGGTAGAGTCGAATAATAGCATCAATTATAACTTTGGTCGAGGGGAATAGATCCCATTATTGCAGAAGCATACACTTAGATGATTTCTCCAAGAATCTTTGGCTCGATTTCTATCTCTAGTCCATCCTTGAAAGATGGCATTGGATCCCTAGAAAAAGAAATTTCAGGACAGCAAAGCTTCCATGTGAACCTGTTCACCAGGTAATGTACTGTAATCAGAGTTTCAAGTCTTGCAAATTCATATCCAGGACATATTGGAGGCCCTCCTCCGAATCCCATGAAACTATATGGGGGGATCGATGACTGCCTTTCGAAATGCTTTGGATCAAAATCCGATGGATATGGGAAGATAGAATCATCCATGTGTGTCATGCACCACATCACCTGCGGCAAAACATTTGAAACTCAGCATTGATGTTCACAAATGATAAGAGAAGCAGAAGTAGAGTTGTATCACACCTGCCATCCTTTGGGAATAAGGTAACCCTCATAATTGAAATCTTTAAGGACCTTCCTGAAGGAACAAAATGCAGGAGGGTTCATCCTTAGAGACTCCATAGCTACTCTCCATGTGTATTTCATTCTTCTAAGATCATCCCATGTTAAGAGCTCATTGGAGGCCTTATTCTTGCTAGTCTCTTCTTGTCTCACATTTTAGTAATTGCTATTGATTAATTTACAATCATTTGATCTTTTTTATATTCATTTAGTTGCCTACCTTGAACAACGCCGGCATAAACTGATGGATCTTTGGCTAAAAGCCTGATCAAGAAAGTGAGGAGGATGTGTTATGGCCACCTATCACTTAATAACAGCATTATCCACAATTTCCTCATCAGATAATGCTACAGAATTGTGATCGTTCCGGAGACTAAGCAAGCTAGTGATTAGATCTTGTTGAGGAGAGGCATTTGGATGGTCCAATGCAACCATTTTTTCACGAATAAGATCCATGACGATTTCTCTGATCTTTTCACTTGCTTGGAGGCTACGGTTGAAGCGTGTGAAGGGCAAATTGATTGGTACTGATATAAGACCCTCCATCAGTTGCTAGAAGAGCGTTACTGGTACATCTCTTTTTGAAACTTGTTCTATTCCCATGATAAGCGAGCTCATAAGATTGAAGGTAAGTTCCTTCATCAATGGCATTGCCTGTGTCGTGAAGAGAAAAAAAATATTATTAGCACAAAAGAAGCAAATTCACAATCAAATGATTAGTGTTGAAGATTGCTTCAGGACTGCCATAAGTCTATGTTGCCCTTTTGTTCTGATAGCTTCAGATTTTTATGTTTCCAGCAAATAAAAATTGTCTTAGTATGTTGGAGTTGTTAGTTTCTTAGCAGATCATAGCATGATTTGTTGCTATTAGTTAGCATTTAAATTTTCTCTTACTACTATTTATTTGTAAGGATGCCTATCAAATAAATGCAATCAATAATCACTGGCTGCAACATACAAGTATTCTTGCAGTATTTTAATCTCTTCTGTTTCTTCCTTTACTTTTTTGTTTTTTTTTTAAAAAAACTATCATTTAGTATTAGAGCAGTCTTCTTAAAGGACCTAATTAATGCAAAAGCCAATTTCTCTCAAATTGCTCCTCCTGTCTCTTGATGGAGAAAACTACCAACTTTGGTTAGTGAAAATGAAGACATACCCGAGGTGTTAGATCTATACGAAGTTGTGGAAGAGGATTATAAAGTTCCTTCATTGCCAAACACTATAACCATGTGATGTAGTTGAGCTTGTAATAATAAGTGATTTTAAATAGTCAGGGATCTGCTGTAACTAGATGAGGATCTACTTCAGAAAAATTATGTGAATAGCTTAGTAGATATATTTATAAATCAGCGGGATAGGTTCGATTCCTGGTCCAAAAATGTCACGACCCGAATCCCAGATCCGTGACCGGCAACGTAGGAGCGGTGTCGAAAGGACACCTCACCTACGCTAAGCCTCAGAACAGACATATCAAAGAACAATTTGTTCAAAAATACGCAGCGGCTCATAATATTCAGAAATATTATATTATTCAAATACTGATGAAACCGAAAGATAATTATTAAAACAAAAATAATAATTCATAATACTCATTACATTGTCAAAATCCAAATGTAATTAAAACAAGGTAACAGTGGAGCGTCTAAGACATCAAATCAAAACTGAAAGGAAAGCCTTGCGAACAAGCAAGGCATACCGACCAGAACTGAAGAAGCGGAAACACTCAACAAAGTTCCAGAAACTAAGAACCTGAAATAATATTAAAAATGAGGGTGAGTTCAACCAACTCAGTGAGGGGAATAACATTTAATACACATTTCATATATTTCAGATATTATTTGCAAGATGATTTATCTTGATATACATATACATATACATATACATATACTTACTAAACATATTATCATAACGTAGTGGATTACATGTCAGAGAACAGATGACACCCGAAGGTGACCAGATGACACCCGTCGGTGACCACTGTGGGATGATCAATCACCACAGGCTGATGCCTCTCTCACCAGCTAGGTAACAGAATACTATGTGCACACAGGCTAACTATTCTCCGTTAGCATGGAGTTACTGACAAGTCCCATATCAAGGCATAATAGATATTCACATAATCATCAAAGAAGCGTATATCATATCAAATAGAATTTACTTTGACAGATTGCGAATGCAAATTCAAGAATAAATGAGTACTCGGAAAATAAAGCAACATATATAAATATTCAAGAAACTTACTAGTCGTACTCATTGTATAATCAACATACATATTTATTTATATTATATGCATATTAAAGATTATTCCACTCACCCGGAAAATACTGAACTAAAGGAATGTCAGGCAAAAGACCCGAAAATCCGATTAAGGATCGTTAGGAGAACCTACAATAAATATATGAAATATACTCAAAAACAAATCAAACAAAAGATACAAATGCATAAAATAAACTGGGCTTAATCTCTCGAGTTTAGGGACTAAAACGACAATTTTCCAAAACAGGGACCAAAACGTAATTTTACCAAATTTGAGGACCGAATTGTAAATATATATATCCATACTGAAATTATCCATAATTCGTCCTTATCTTTGTCCAGAATCTTGAACTATGCCCCAAGGTCCAAAATGTGATTTTATCAAAATATTAGGGGTCAAATCGTAATTTGTCAAATTGGAGGACCAAACTGAAAATATTAATTATACTGGAATTTTGTCCTTAAATCATCCTCAGTTCTGTTCAGAACCTCAATTTATGCCCCAAGGACCAATCTGTAAAAGTTCCAAAGTTCGGGGACTAAACTGCAATTTCCACAAATTGAGGGACCAAACTGAATTTTCGTCATCTTCAACCTCAAACTCAGAATTTCAACAGATCACCTACTGTTATCCCCTGATTTCTAACACAATTTCACCATTTAAACAAAATCATAACTCAAAATCATTATCCTTCAATTCAATCTCTCAAAATCAACTAATTAATCAAATACCCATAATAATCAACTCCTAACCTTCAAATTAATTCATCAATTAACTCAAAATACAAACTTCAAAACTCTAAAAATTAATCAAAACCGAAATTAAACATATAATACACTTCAAACCATAAATCTTACCTTTTAAACTTATTTCCTCTACTTCTCTTCCTTTTCCCCTTATTTTCCCTTCTTTTCTCTTCTTCTTCTTCTTCCTCCCTTCTCTCTTACGTTTTGTTCTTCAAATTTTCAGATCCCTCTTTCTTTTTCTATTTATATTTATCAACTATTTATCCAATTACCATAATACCCCTTATTCAAATTTACTCACTCTTTAAGCCTCCAAGGGCTTTATTGTATTTTCCAACCAAAATATTACAAAAAAAAGGTTTGGTTGCTCCAGACCAAAGTAACGGCTTAAAAGAGTTATAATTTTTTATCCAACCGTCATATCTTTAGATTTTGAAAATCTCACCCCGAGCCACTCGATTTTGACAGTTTTTGTGATTTTCCTTATTATTTTTATGTTGTTTTCAGATTTATGTTTACTTTATTTGTAATCTCGAATTCTTATTTTTGTTTTCTAGTCGAAGTAGGGTTTCTGACTTATTTAAAGTTTTGTAAACCTCCTGAAGAAATAGACTTAATCATTGTTATTCTAGAGAAAATAAAACCTGCGAACTTGGGGTTCATATCAGTAGACCGTTTTGCTCATTAAAATGCTTGTATTCTTTCTTTGTATTTATTGTCTTTAGCTTTAGCCTGTATTACCATAACTCAAATCAAAAGTTGCAAGGAAAGAAAAACTAGGATGTTAAAGGCAAAAACTTGTTTGTTTGTTGTTGTTTCAACAACCATTTTCACAAGAATAACAACAAAAGATGTTTGAGATTATCTGAAGGAAGAATATGTAAAAGATGAAAGAATATCAGCAGAAGATGTTTGAGATTATCTGAAGGAAGAATATGTAAAAGATGAAAGAATATCAGCAAAAGAATATGTGTAATGCAAGTGATGAATATAATAAGGGAACTTGAGTTGCAAAAGATGAAAGGGTATGAAACAATAAAAGAGTACTTAAATAAATTGCTTGATGTTGTTAACAAGGTAAGGTTACTTGGCACATGTATTCTTATTCTTGTAGTCTTTTAATCTCTTTTGTTTCTTCCTTCACTCTTAAAAAATAAAACTATCAATAAGATATTATTTAAAGATGTGTTCAAATGTTGTTGTTCAACTTACCATAACCTTCTTCTATCCATGCCAATGCATCTCAAAATGCTTTCTAATTTGTTCATCCATCTTACCAACATATTGCTTTAACACTTCAGGTTTTAAAAGTGATACAAGTTCTCTTCTGGCACGCTTGTGCTCAAGGCCACTCAATTCAAATATATTCCTCTCACCACAAATCCTTTTTACTGACAATGGTTACTAATTGGAAAGTGTGTCGCTATCGCAAGTATAAATGAACTTGTTTGTAGCCATTCCTTGAAGGAACACTGTTGGGGTCCGAAATAGGTTCATTTTATAGATATGACCATATTTTCTTGTTCTATTCTGAAGCCATTTTTCTGCTGTATTTTTTCGCATGGCATTTAAGAAACTGAGGGTTTGGCCTATGATTGGTAAACCTAAAGAACCAGGTGGAAGTCTTTTGGAACTCTTTCTTATGAGGAAGTATAGAGGGAGAAGGAAAAGAGGCAAGGCAAAAGGGATTTCAGGATTCATTCTTCTTGCTCGAAACTTTGGTGCAGTGCTCAATAGTACATCTAATTCCTCCAACCGTATGGATTGAGCTAACTTAGGATTTTCTCCCCTCAGTATTACTTTCCTGTTCTGCCACCAAAAGGATACTCATATGTTTTCATAGTTGGACAATACATTTCCCAATAACTTCAACCATTGTATACCAAGAACCATATCATAGTTCTGCAACTTCATAACAAAGACATCTGTTTGAAACTGAACACCCTGCATCTTCCATTGTAGGTTTTTACATACTATTGTGCACGACATGGTACCTCCATTAGCTGCTTCTACCTTCATAGGTTTGATTGGGGTCATGGGACACCCCAGTTTGTAGCCAGATCAGCGTGGAGGAAGTTGTGTGTACTACCTGAATCAATCAAAATGAAGATGGGACATCTGTTTATCCCCCCCATACCTTAATGGTTTGACAACCAGATGTGCCTGGGATTGCCTATAGTGATAAATGAGGAGTGAGAGCTTCCACATTCATTGTCTTCATTGGCTCCTCCTCCTTCGAGTTGTCTCCATCATCTTCTACTATACATAATGAGTATAGCCTCCAGTTTCTACACTTATACCCTGGTACAAACTTCTCATCGCACCAAAAGCATAAGCCCTTGCTCTTCTCTCATTCATTTCTTTAGTTCTAATAGGTTTGGTGGGTTTATGGTTAGGGTAGAAATTACTGTTGTTGAGGGGTGGATTTGTAGGAGTAGGTAGCAAAGCTTGTGAGGAAGGTTTCAAAGGGTTGAGGGTGTGATTGAGGTTTGTTTTGTGAGTGTTTGCAGGGTAGTTAAAATTTGCACGCTGTGGGTTGGGACTCGCCTGGGCATGATGTTTTGGGTAATGAGGAGTTATTTTTTTGATAGGTAAGAGTATTGTTATGTAACCTAGCTACGTTATAGACTTGTTTGAGAGATTTAGGCTTAAACATCTTTATCAAGTTCTTAATCTCTATCTCCAAACCCCTAGGAAGAACACCAAGGCTTGCCTTTCGAAGATTTGGGCTCTATTCCATAATATATCAAAGTCTTTGATATAACTTTCTAATTCATCTTCCTGCTTGTGTTTAGTGAGCTCCTCTAAGGGGTCTTTTTTCCCTCCAAACCTACAGCACAAGGCGTCCACATACTCTACCCATGTTACCTCAATGTCCCTCCAGGTTTTTGGTGTAATTCTGATGCCAGTAAATTGTCAAGCCATCCAAATAATACAAAGCTAATTTCAACTTGTCAGATTCAGGTATTTCTTCCAGATCGAAATACAGATTGCATTTATCTAACAATTTGTGTACTTCTTCCTCTTCAAAGGTAGAGAAATCTCTTCTAGGCTTGTGTGATCTGTAGGTTGATTGGGGTCCTTCCCCTATCCAGTCTTGGTTGCTGGCAGAAGCAGGATGCTGGGAATACGAATGTTCTGGGAAGAACTTGCCTCACCTGCTAAGGTTTTGCAGAGCCTGTTTAATGGAAATCTATTTAATTAGTCGCCATTTCCTACATCATGGCCTTAAGTTGTGCAAGGTCATCCGATTGAACATGCAATTTAACCTCTATTCCATTGACTTTTTGGTTAGCAGCTTCCAAAGAATCATACAGTCTTCTTACGTCTTGAGACTTGATTTCTGGCAGCATCTTGCTAAGTCCAAAGATGTGAGCTCTGATACTAATTTGCTGCAAGTTAAACTGGAGCCTTTGAGTATAACAATCGTGAATGATGAAGGAGGGAGTTGGGAAAACAGGAGAAGAAATTACACGTTCAAGGCGTGTTGAGAGAAAGGACAAAAGAGAGAATCTAGTAATTCTGTTATATTTTTCCATACACATTCTGTTGCAGTTATTAGGGAATTTAAAGACAATGCTTCTATTGCCAGCGTGACATCACGCACGTGGCCATTCCAGCTTAGCTAATGTTTATTTAAAACGAGACTGCACAAAACGCAGTCGTAATGTTATTTGTATTTAAAATTCAAATATCGCTTCGGTTTCCCCCCTTGTTTTCTTCTTTTTCTGTCCGTGACAGCATTCAGTTGCCTTTGGTAGGGATCTTTGGCTCAATTTCTATCTCCAGTCCATCCTTGAAAATTGGCAATGGATCCCTTGAAACATAAATGTTTGGGTGACATAGCTTCCATGTAAACCTGTTCACTAGGTAATGTATTGTTATCAGAGTTTCAAGTCTTGCAAATTCATATCCAGGACATATTCTAGCTCCGCCTCCGAATGCCACAAAACTATATGGAGGAACTGGTGCCTGTTTGTCAAAATGTCCCGGATCAAAATCCGATGGATTTGGGAAGATACTCTCATCCATGTGTGTCATGCAGGCTGCCCAGTTTACCTGATAGCAGAATACATGTTATCTTGTAGCACTGGTGAGTAAGTTACAATGACAAGGGAAACACGCAGAGACTTGAACCATACCTGCCATCCTTTGGGAATTAGGTATCCTTCATATTCAAAATCTTTTAGGACCTTCCTGAAGAAGGAGAACACCGGAGGGGTCATCCTTAGAGACTCCGTCGCTACTCTCCATGTGTATCTCATTCTCTGGAGATCATCCCATGTCAAAAGGTCATCTGAGACCTTGCTCCTGGCAATCTCCTCTTGTTCTGTAGTCTCAAATTTTAGTAACTGCTTTGAATTTGTTCAATATTATCTGGTCTTAATTGAATCAATTTAGTAGCGTACCTTGAAGAACGCTGGCATAAACAGATGGATTATTGGCTAAAAGATTGATCAATAAACTGAGGAGGATGGAAGTTGTGTCATATCCAGCCATCATTATAATGATAACATTATCCACTATTTCCTCATCAGAAAATGCTGCTGAAAAGTCCGCATTTCTGAGTCTAAGCAGTGTGGTGATAAGATCTTGTTGTGGAGAGGTGATTTGATCCTCCATTGCAGCCCTCTTTTCATGAATCAGATCCATGACAATCGTTCTGATTTTTTTTCTAGCTTGGAGGCTACGGTTGAAGCATGTGAAGGGAAAATTGATTGGTACAGAAAGAGCACCCTTCAGCAGTTGTTGGAAGAGCTCTACAAGTATCTCTCGTTTTGCACCCTGCTCTATTCCGAATATCAGTGTGCTCATAACGTTGAAGGTAAGAGTCTTCATCAATGGCATTGCCTACGTTGTAAAGAGAAATAAGAGATAAATAAGACATAAAGAAATGCAAGAGTACACAGTTTTCATTACTTCACCTGTGGTTTTCAACCTGTAGAGGTCAACAATGAAAATTAGGGCATTTACCGTAGTAAGCACTTATCATTTTTATGGAGTGCAAGTATTTTGTCGTTTAATAAAATTGACCTACCAAAACCTTCTTCTTTCCATGCCAATGAATCTTGAAATGCTTTCTGACTTCTTCATCCATCTTACCAACATATTGCTTCAACACTTCAGGCTTTAAAATCGATACAAGAGCTCCTCTAACACGCTTGTGCTCATGGCCACTCAATTCTAGGATATTCCTCTCGCCGCAAAGCCTTCTTACAGACGATGGTTGCTGATTGGCAAGTATGCTGTCATCACAGGTGTAGAAGAACTTGTTTGCAGCCTGACCGCATACGAATACTGTTGGGGCCCCCAAAAGGCTCATTTTCGAAATGGGGCCATATTTTCTTATTCTATCCTGAAGCCATTCTTCTGCTCTATTTTTCCTCATGGCACTTAGGAAGCTGAAAGTTTGGCCAATGATGGGCAAACCCAAAGAACCTGGTGGTAGCTTTTTTGAACTTTTCCTGCAGGCGATCAGGAGAAGGTAGAGAGGGAGAAGGAACAAAAGCATAGAGAAAAAGATTGTTGGACTCATGGTTACTATTATCTGTGCTAGTGTAACTAAACCCGAGATATTCCAAAAACAAATTAGTTGTGATTCTTCTTATAGGAACTCTGAACTTGTCTCTTATCTGCTTTCTTACATTTTTCTTGTTGTTCATGCATAGCATTTATCCAAGCACCAAAACATAAGAACAAGAATCAATTTGTATCTTTCGTAATTGACAAATAGGAACTCCTTCAAGGGTTGCTATCAGGCCGGTGGAATATTCAATGAGCAGCTGGTCTGACAGTAACACAATTCTAAAGTATTTGAAAGTTCTATGAAAGAAAATTCTCATAAAATCCTGATGAAGGCGTATAGCTGATTAGAATTTAAAATCCCTATCAAATTCTGACACGTTACATAAAGCAGCAAGTAGAGTATCATCGGAATGACCGGCGATGCATATAAATTAACCCGTCCACATAACGTCAAACCAAGAAAAACAATTTACAACTTATCAGCTAATCGAAGAATTTTGCTGTTGGGCTTGTTGAGAGGACATTTGTTATAATCTAGTACTAGTTTTAGTGCTAACTAGGGAAGAGCCTTGGCCCCTAAAATATGGCAGGCATATCTTTTATTGACACATTCAACAGCGGGAATATTCTGAGATGACCCCAACATCCACTTCCTTGCAAAATTAATTAGCATCAGTTTATCAAAGGAAATTTTTTAATATGGCTTGTCCTTATAGCCCACCAGAGGGCACCATATTAAAAATTAAGATCTCATCTATATATTCAATAAAATTTTGTCTTTCTTTATACTTAAGGTTCGTTTGTCCGCTTCAGCCAAGTTTGGTGGTTAGATAATCCATTCATGAACCAAGGCTACAGTTAAAAAACCCAAGTGCCTGTTTAGGAAGTTGGAGCGGCAGCGGAGCAACCATGTTCAATTGATAGGCCGCGGAGCAATCCATGTTTCCTGTTGAACTAGCGTTCCCAAACGGTCGGTGGTTTGTGTTTTTGTTGAACACGGATATTTTAGTACCATTCGCAGGCTTAGTTACCATGGAAAACAATTCTCTTATGATTGAACGTTTACACACTTTGAATGAAACCATATCTGGCCAGGAATTGTCGATGCCCACTATGGATTGCAACAAGAAATAAGATCACAGTGGCATACCAAGCTGATAATCAGCTTATTACAGTTAAATGATAAACATTGTGAAACAAATAAAAATATACAAAATGTTCTTTGAAATGGTTAAATCAAGCTGCTTCAATCACCACAACACCTGCAATATGATCAGGTAAATGACAACCACCATGGACAACAGAAGCATGGCTCCTTCTTCATGTATTCACCCCAAGCACAAAACCATTGCTATATGAAGGAAGATTGTTTGAAAGACAGTGAGTCTTGACTGGAGAGCGGAAAGGATTTGGTGTCACTGGATGTGTAATGTGTAATCCAGCTCCACGAAGAACCTGCTTTGCATTCGCACATAAAATTTCAGACTGCTCTGTGAAGAAGGCTGGAACACCTCTAGATTTTATCAATTCAAGTGCTCCTCCCCAAGCAGAATAGCTCTCCAATCCACAGTTCAATGCAACAATGATATGTGGAGAAGGAAGATAGGTAGCTTCATCCTGATAATTACCTCTCACAAGATTCACCCTCACTCTACTACTTATTCCTGAAGTTGTGCCTGACAAGTTAGTTGGAACTTCCGGTCCCACCATTACAATATGTATATTTCCTGATCCATTCAGCAAATGGCCAATCTCTGCAAATGCAGGCATCCAATCTAACTCCCCTTCAGGACCAAGGTAGTGAAGAATCACCTCTTTCCCTTTGAGTAACAAGTTCTTCGAACTAATATTAAGAGCAGTTAATATGTAATAAACTGTAAATGGGTGAGAGAGAATGTCAGCAACAGGGCTTGATAATGGCAGCGACCGAAGATTATAGTACTCTGACCAACCAGAAAGAAGGATTGGGCTTGATATTCCATCTCTTACATGGTTGTGGAAAGGGGAATCACGAGGGTACTCCTCGTCATCCAGCCCACCCCATGAGTCCCAAAGCCCACCTTTGACAGGAAGGAGACCAAGAGGGCAGTGAGCATAGCAACCACACTTCCTTCTCCACATGCCTTTTTGATGGATGCCCAGTGACTCAAGCCATTTACAAGGCTGGTCAGCTGAACACGGGAACAAAAAGATTTTCATTGCCAGCTCTTCTTCTCTTTCCATCATAGCCTTGTAAAGACCACACATGCTCTTGTGTGTTTCCTTCCAGTGCTGCTTCTGGCACAGAGAACTGCAGTAGACCACAGCGCGACACTGCGCACAACATTGAGACTGGTCTCCATGAACTTCTTTCTCACACAATGTACACTGCCTCAAGACACCATTTGAATTTACTCTTACATCAACAAAGACCTCCTCCCTTGGTGGTTCAGCATACTTGGTGGGTGTCGAGCTAGCTGTTGAGCTAGCCTTTTCCTCATATGCCTGACCAGGAGGATGGGAGACAGTAACTGCAACAAGGTCATGACCCTTGGCCATTTCTGGAGGCCATTGAACATCCACAGTCTCAATAAATGTTTCAAAATACATCATCCTTGACCATTTTGGAGCACCATCTTTATCTTCCTGGAGTAGTGGATGCACAAGAGAAATAGCTCTCATGAAGGCATACACAAACCTAAGCTCTTCAAGAGTTGGATTCCTAAACCGAAGCTCACCAGAAGACATACAACGTGCAATATCAATCACAGGAAACCTATCAGTACCCGATGCTTCCAGTGACAAAGACTTGATCATTCTCTTATTTGAAGGAAACATCAACGCCTCAGGTTCATACGAGACTCTCAAAAGCTCAACATTTGGAACACGAATTGTCTCTCTCGGTCCAGTCATCTTCTTAGCATCACTTTCAGATCGAAACATATAAAACCCAACATCCCCACCATCACCTCCTATGAACTGAACACAAGGAAAAGGCTGTTTCTTGCCGGACCAATCCGAATCCTTCCCTACCCGGATACCAAAAAGATGACAAGGACGCAATCTTTTCCACGGTTCAGTTCTATAAAGAGCAGCAGAACCTTTATATATAGACTTAATGAAATTAGGAGAAACTCCCTCTACCTTCATTAGACATGTACTTGATCCGGGACCAAGCCCAGGACCAGAACCAAATTGCTCCTGAAATCTACCAAACAAATTCTTCAAATGCAAATCCATTATGACCCGTTTCACAAATCTCACCAAATTCCCCAAACTCCCACTAAAACCAGCAAACCCAGTCAAAAAGCACTAACCTTTGTTACTACTACAAATACAACAAACCATAAAGCTCAAAACTTTCCACTGAATTTGATCTCCAAAGGGTCTAATAATCTAGCAAGGACAGTAAACTAGACAGTGCAAGGACAAAGAATCCTTAAAACAGCAGTATTAAACTAGGGTACTGTCCACTCTTAGATGCCCTTAATTACAGTAACATTAGAAAGAACGTGAAAAAAAACAAGAATCAATGCTTCTTACCAGAATTTAATGCCGGGGTATTTTGCAGTGAAAGACCGAGTTCAAAGGGAGAGTGAGATCAGGAGCATTTGACTCCCAATTGAAAAATCAAAGGAAGACAATGACACTGTTTGACGGAGGAAGCAAAGATTAAGGAATTTGTCCTTGTAACGACGTTCGCATTTTATGAGTTTCTTTTTTTATTTGGTCCTCAATGTAACTTTAAGGTTGCATTATGAACCTCATCTTTCTTACCTTTACCAAGATCTCCTTCTTCTTAATTTTCTTTTTACAATACTGTTAGGTCCACCAAGACCTCTTTCTTCTTAACTTAGGTCTGTCCAGCCGTACGATCCGGTCTGTGTTTAGTCTTAATTATATATTTAAAAATATTTGATCAATTGTTATATACCATAATAAAAATTTATGTGAATATTTTTTAGCATTTCTGGGTTCCTTATTTCAACTTAACCATGAAGGGCTGGACTTGGCCAGTTTTGCTTGTTGGGGGCACCCTATGGTAGGGGGTGTGATTATCGTTTTGTTGTATATAACAAGAAAACATTCATCCCATTGTTTATCCGTCGAAGAGTGAGCTGACTGTTGTCACCACTTCATCTTCTGCATGGATAGATCACTCAGGTTGTGTAGTTTTTCTTTCTAATATTAACTTGAACAAAAATAAAAGATTACATTAATATCTTATTTAATTAAAATCACAATGAATGTGAGTGAGAAATTCCTCTCGATTATTTGTATCTCATCCATGACTTGGAAGTATAATAACACCAGATCCACACGCCACAAGTGAGGCAGATAAACTTTGAAGGGTTGAGGTATACATGCAAATGAAAAATATTGTAGCATCAATTAGAATTTCGAAATAAGCATATATATATATATATATAGCATGGACTATGAACCCTAACATTCAACTAATACCTTGAGTACGTATTACATCAAGCGATATCCTTGAAACTTCTTAACAGGAAAAAGTTTGGGGAAACAAGAAAGAAGGAAAAAAAGTGTGCACCATAATCTTCAGTCTGGTTTCTTCAAGTTCAAGCAATTATCAGTAGCTTGAATGCACAACTTTTGCACCAGTTTTAGCTCCCTTTCTGCAACGTCGAAACCACCATGATTGTTAGTGATGAGTACAAAAGGAGGAAAACATATGGCAAGGACATGTAAATGATCCAAAATAACGCATTTCAAATTTAAGTACTTGAAAAGCAAACAACATGACCATTCAATAGAAACTTGTATGAATCTAATTGCATGGCAGGCAGCCGCAAGCAGCCATCTATGTCTTTAAAGCTCCACCATGGTTTCTAGTTTCCATAAGTTATGTTCACCGTGTCGCTTTATCTGCACATTTCGAACTAGAGCAGTCCCCATACATGAGATGGAGACCGTGGCTCCAAACCTTGCTACATCCTTTTCCTTTCCATATCTGCACGTATTGAACTAAAGCAGCCAAAACTCGTTATTTCCTATTCCTTTCATATTAGTATAATTTAAATCACTTCCCAAATAGCTAATTCGTTTTTTATATTGACAGTGAATTGATAATGTTATATCCTCCTCTTTTGGGTACCAGAGGAGCAAGGGGAGGGATTCCAAATCTGGATTTCTGTGCTTCCCTTGCTTTGCAGGGGAAGATGCCACTCCTCTAATTACCCAGTAATTATAACATCACTGTAAAGCAGGACAAGTGTACATCGAGCATCCAAGCACATACAGCACATCAAACACAAGCTGAAAAGTTGACGAATTTACCTGCTGCATCCAGTTGCCTGTGCAGTTCCTGGCCTACAGCATCATCTTCAGCCCTGGCGTTCACAGAAAAAACAGAGATCATTCATCAATTCTATAATATTAGATGTAAAAAGAGTAAATTTTGTGAAGTTTATGTAGAATAACCTGGATTTCTGCAATCCTTTTCAGCTGGGCCTCCTCACCTCACTCAGACAGAGGAAGTGCTGAAACCAACACATCAAACTTTAGAAAGAACAACAAGAAATAAGTTTCTGTACAAAGCAACCCAGTTATTACAGTGCATGCAGGATGGACAGAAAACCAACAGCAGAGAACTTGAGATCAAAATCTATGCAGCCCAAAAGCAAACTTGACATTGCTAGACAAAGCAAGAGTCAGACTCTTGTTTTAAAGAAACTCATAGATTATTCGAGATTCTTGCAATCACAACAAGGCAGCTTTCGCTTCAGTTCCTGAGGTGTTCACTCCACAAACAAAAGAATCTTCATTAAGTTTAGTAAAAGAAAGCATCCTAGTACTACAAATCTCCACTAACAAACACCAGAAAGAATTTCATATGGCCATAAAATTTAGACTTCACACAGAACTTTAAAGTTCATCGTAAACGATATTATACCCCAATGATTCAACCAAAATCTAATAACACTGATAAGATCTTTGGCCACTTCCCAGTTTTGTTTACAGTACTTAATAAAGGATTGAAGTGAGAGGAAAAAAAAGACAACCTAAGTTCGAGTATGTCGACAGAATTTCAGAGTCCTTACACAAACTAAACCAGAATAAAAAAAAAAAAAACCCACCCTTCAAGCATCTTGCACCACAAAAATCACCCACAAAGAATCACTGCTTAAAACACTGAATCAGCCCTAATTAAGAAAAAACAGATGCTGGAATGAAGAGATGATCATAAAGATTCAATCTTCTGGATTTCTATAAATTTTAAATCTTTAAGCAACAGGGTTTAATAAAATTAATCTGTTTAGCAGCTTTGACAAGGGCAGCACTCATATGTTATGGCTGCTCAGAGAAATTGGCAGCATCTTCTGTAGGATTTGGAGGAGGTTCAGGGAAGTTTTGTGAGAGTCTGACTGAAAGTGCTTCTGTTTGAAAGGTACCAAAAGTGTTGAAAGTAAGTGCTGTTATTTGATTCACTTGCTCCTGTAACTGAGATATTATGTCCATGTTTATTGCAACCTTGTAATTTGCACTACAAATTTTGAAACCAGTTGCATAGAGCTCCAAGGGTTTTTATTTTCTGTTCTCTGTTTTCTCGAGAAACAAACGGAAAGTAGCAGATTTTTTGGTTTTATAGTAGCAGATTTTTAGGTTTTATAGCAGCAGAAGCTATACTAGTTTTGGGCTAAACAAACTGTTCTCTTAAACTTGTGGGCGAAGACCGTAAAATTTCTTTGGGAAACAGATTTGGCCTTCCTCTTCTAGCAAGTTTAAGATGGAAATTTGATAACTAAGATATACTACTTTCAACTGATTTACTCCAAAAGGTTGCAAGAAAATATTATTACCAAAGTCTACATCCATTTTTACTACAACGATCCCAAATCAAAAGGTAAAAGACATTAAGAGCAGAAAATACATGCCCAGCCTCTGAAATGATATTTAAGGATCTGCTTAACACTCTAAATAATGGCAATGTCGAGCATTATCGCCCAGGCCTATTTATTCCTTGACTCTTGACATCATGTGTAGCATCCATCTATCACAGCTTTATCCTGTCTATGGTTTCAGAAGAAAATGTCCTACACCACTGAGATGTTTTCATGCCACTAGATAATCTAAGATTCGGCAGGTGGAATGACATCCTTGATATTACTGTCCACATTATTGGCAACACCAGGAGAACTGCAGATCTGGGGTGTGGACCGTGTGGTCATTCTACGAAGAACAAGTTCATCAGAAGCAGCCTTGGATTCTGGAAGAATAGCTTCTCTCCCAAACAGAGTTGCAGGTAGGATAACTGTTGCTGAAGTGTCTGGCCCTGCCTTCATAATATTTGTACCACCAGAAGAACCATCTGATTGGGGTTTGGTGACTCTCTGAAGAGGAGATCCTTCAGCTGCAAGCTTTGGTGTTGAGGGAATAGCTTCTCTCTCAAACAATAGTGATGGAAAGCTTTCAATTGGTGCTGACAGTGAGTTTGCCTCAGTAGAGTTAGCAGCAGGACCTATAGAACTACCATTAAGATGGGATTTATCATCCCCACTGATAATCTTCATAGCAGGCTCCGGAGGTGCAACATTTTCTGGAGAAGCCTTTTTTTCCATGAAAGAACTAGGGCTTTTTACTCCATAATGAACTGGTTGATTCAGCTTAAGGTCATCACTGGAAGGTTGCTGTTGAATTTCAAGCTCCATCTTAGCAGTTTCACTCCCTGGCAAAATATCAGCAGGAGGTGCAGGTAGTGACACAGATTTTGATTGTTCATTTTCCTTTACGCTTAAATTAAGGCCTTTTCTTAGGGAGGCTTCAAATTCCAGCATCAAATCATGCTGTCCGGCAACCTTATTATGCCCCATCTGTACCATAGCAGAGGCAGATTGATTGTCACATCCTGAACCCAAAACTTGATGCCTCGCAACTTTCCCTCCAAGGAAGGTCCTGCTACTCTGCAAGTATTCAGTCAGAGGCAGCATCTGAGGAGCAGACTGGCTCTCCTTTGCAGTTGGGACAGTTGGTTGAAACCCAGATTGTAGCCCTTCGTCTTGAGCAGTGGGTGCAACCTTTTTTAACTCAACCAGTTGCTTATCACTCTGCTCTGGTGAAGTAACAAAACTAGGCAGCTGAGTTGGAGGATATGAAACTGGGATGGGAATATCTGCTCTTCTATTCTTTTTTGCTTGTGGAGCCACATCATTTGCAGCAGTGATGGGAATGAATCGGCTGGGTAGAAATACAAGACCCCTCAAAGGAGTCTCAGAGTCCCCTACCTTAACTTTAACAAGATATCCAGCATCAAATAAACCACCAATAACACCGGTAATCACCTGACCCACCATGTTAGCGCCAGTTGTTCCTGTAGTCTCTTTGTTTTCCTTCATATTGTCAGATTCAGGCATTACTGGTGTTTTCTCGCCTAGTACTGAGCTCTCATCCTTGCGCGGATGGCCACGTTTGCGTTTCATAGGAGGATCCATGGAGTGGAGCTAGTCCCCTGACTCAGAGGATCCATCTTGCACAGTTAACAAGACAGCTGATATACACCAGTTTTCAAAAATTTTCTCCTGCAAACAAAGATCATAAGCTTTTTGATCCATAATTTCCCATATTAAACCACCCGTTAGAAAGTACAAATAGTGATGACTGTTAGAAACAGAAACTGATCAATGATACACCATTCCTGGCATAGTGCTATTAGGATAACATCATAACAATAACCTGAATAATTAATCTCTAGCAATCCACTGGAACAATTGAACATTTTGAGGGCAGCATGGTATAAACAACGCATATCAGAAGCCTCCAAGTGAATATACTGCATTAAGCCTTCTTCTTGCACGAGGCTTCAGCTTATGGATCCTAAACATCTCTTCTATCATGCATGTGCTTGAAAAGATTCCCTCTTTTTTTGGCAGGGGTTAAGGATTGGAAACTATGTAAGCACACACATGCATTCACATTTATGTGCCTGCATAAGACCATGACTTGTACCTCAACGAAAATTGACAAGACTTCCTCATTTTGTCACTGCTATTTTGATCTCCCTTTTCACATTGCTAAAGATTTTTATGATCCAGGCTTACATCTCATGGTCCAAAAACCTAGACATGGATATATTTTTATTACAAAACAGCATTAAGGAAATCAAATTCAGAATAAAAAAATTATTAAATAATTCCTATATAGCTTGTGAATGCAGAAGGCAATTCTAAAAACAGACCCAGATCCAGCAATAGCATCACCAGAATCGGTACGCCTTGAGGTCAGGTGAACTATTCAATACTCCTGCTACATGTACACACTCTCAAATGAATCTGAGACGAGAGTGTGCATGCACCAGGACTACTGAATTAGTTGCTCAAAGTGTAGCTCCAATTCAATTAGATAGATCACTGAAATGACACCAGCCAATAAGAAACGACTTGGATGGTATTGACACACAATCACAGCAACTTAAGGCACGGCCTTTTCATAAATCTCTCGTCTACAAAGATTCATACAAGATACACCCACATTTTTCTGTGCATTGACGATATCAATCAATAATAAAAAAAAAATAAACAAAAAGCAAATCATAACTCTCCCATCGTGAAGCTAGCCCACTAAAAAGATGTAAATTTGTAATCTTTCATCTCACTCAAAAACACTTCAAAAAATAAAACCGATCATCAACATTGCTGATCACTTTCTTACACTAAAAATGTCAAGAAATCAAGAACAAAACCATAAAGCAAATGTTGGAGAATCTTACGTATCAATGTATGATAAAGCCTTGAATCAGTATAGGAGCCAAAAGGGTGTCTGTAAAACCAATCAAGAATCTGTTGATCGGAGTGTTGCTGTTTTTTGTTTGGCGCTGGTGGTTTGTTTGGTTTCTGACAAAATACACATAATCACGAGGCAAAGAGTGCAGGTGAAGTGTGGAGCTGGTGCTGTGTTGTCAGTTTCGGACTCTTTAGTCGGCTTTTAAATTGGTTGCCTTACATGGAGCAAAGATAGGACCAATAATAGATTCTGTGTGGACATGGCCTAATTTAACTAATTCCTGAAGAATGGCATTCCTCATGTTGTGAATAGGTTGCTGAATTTAACGTTTGTAGTCTTCTATACTTGTTTGGCAACTAAATCTTGTTAGAATCCTTCTAAAAAAGACTAGACTAGTTAAAGGAAGAACAATGTATTGATACAATATTGCTGTAGCCAAACGATTAACTTTCAAAGGTAGGTGATGAAGACAGAAAGTTCACTTCTGTTTTTCTTGTCTTATGAGTGTTGCATGTGCTTGGTGATATTGGACTTTTGTATTGAATCTATCGTTCTCTTTTGCTACTTTCAGAATTATTCAACTCCTCTGGCAATGATAACAGAAGTTTATGTGCTTGGATTTTTCTTAGGATTTGTTTTCTCATATTTGAACCAAATGATGATTATCTAATTTGTTTTCTTAGCTCTTTTATTTAAAATTATTATTCTTTTCAATTTCACTCTTCCATTACAACAATGTTTTTTATATCAATTTTGATCCTTATTTTTTTTAGTTTTTTTTTGTCTTTTTACTACATTGATTTTTTTTACCTTTCAATTTCATCCTTCAATTAAACATAATTTTTTTTTTTAAAGAAATCAATATATTAAAAGGGTTAACCAGAAAGTAGCTAAAAATAAAATACACAAAAGAAAAGAAAAGAGAATTACAAAAACAAAAAGCGAATATAAAAGGAAAGAAAAAGAAAGCCAACAGATACAAAATATAAAATTTATTTTGTATTTTAATTTTTGATCCTCATTCTTTTAATTGTTATGTTTTTTTAAAAAAAAATGTATAATTTTTTTTTTTCAATTTCATCCATCAATTTTTGATTAATTGAGAATTGGATTTATTGATTTTTCTAATTTGGGTGTTTCGGGTCTAATGACTCGGGTTACGATTTATTTTTTAAATGAGGAGCTTTATAATTCTCTGTAATCACAAAAACAGAAAGCGAACATAAAAAGAAAGAAAAAGAAAGCCAACAGATATAAAATATAAAATTTATTTTATATTTTAATTTTGATTCTTTTTCTTTTAATTGTTATGTTTTTTAAAAAATAATTGTATAATTTTTTTTTTAATTTTATCTATCAATTTTTGATTGATTGAGAATTAAATTTATTAATTTTTCTAGTTTAAGTGTTTCAAGTCTAACGACTCCTTACGATTTATTTTTTAAATGAGAAGCTTTATAATTCTCTGTATCTTTTTGTCGAGTTATTCAAATCTTGAACAACCGGTTTGGTGGGATATTTTAGATTGACTGGATATCTCATGTTATTATATTATTTTTTCATCTCATTTCAGCACCTAAATATTATTTGTTGAGAAAAAAAAAATCCAGCTCTACAGCAAATCGCGTGCACCAAATCTAGTAATAAACTATAGTGACAAAGAGACGCAGCTGCAGTCGGCAAGTCTACCTAAGTGGCTGTTTGGTAGTGTGGTTGCGGGTGAGGTTCACCCGTAACCACACTACCAGGTGTTTGGTTAAAGGAAGAAAAAATATGGTTGCTGATAGGGCCCACTAATTTTAGTGGCTGGACCGCAGGTTGTGAGAAGCAGCAAAATGATGCTTCTCATGCTGACAAATTATTGTCAACAGTGGAGCATGCGCGCACTGTTCACGTTTCCAGGCTTTTTTTTTTTTTTTTTTTTTTGAAAAAACCATGAAAATGAGTTTAAATTTTTTTATTTTTTTAAAAAAATTATAATGACGTAGCATTTGTGAAATTTGATCGCAATTATGTTATTGCCGGGTCCGGCCCAGTTAAAAAAAATTCAGTTTTTATTTTTTATTTTAATTGTGTTCTATTCAAAAAATTAAAAGAAAATCACTTGATGACGTAATAAAAGATTCAGTTTTTGTTGTTGCGCGCTTAAAAAACCATGAAAAATATAGTCCTTGTTGGATAGATTTCATATGTAATGACATTGCACATAGTGTAATATAATAATAAAAAATATTTGATATCAATATTATTTATTTCATGATGTAATAACAGTAGTTAAATTTACAATATTTAAATTAAAATCATTAATATTAATATATATATTTTTTAATTATTTTATAACCTCAATTTGAAAAGCATTTTTTTTTAACCAAACACATTAAACTACTTTTTCTTCGACCTCAATTTCAACTATAGTTTTAACCAAACACCTATTTTTTTCAAACCAACCTCAACTAAAAGTACTTTTTATAAAACAACTTTTTTCAAACCACAACCACAAAAGCTACCGCAATACCAAACACACCCTAACACGCCAGAAATTGAAAAGCCAACAGTTTTGGGCATGGTTTTGTCCCCTCAGCCACAGAAGCATGGTCGACACAAAATTTTATTTTAGTTTGTGTGTCATAGATGCTTCACGCCGGTGGAAATTTGGCGTATTAATTTCTCCTTTTTGACTTTAGAGCTCCAGATATAAAATAAAAATTGTGTGATATCAAGCACCGTTTTATGCTCAGCCGGTCTGTGAATAATGTGCTATTCATTTCAATATATAAATGCCAATAATTCTGGTTTGGTTCAATAGTTTAAATGCATGAAATTTAGGAAATTGTTCTGCTTATCAAAAATATTTATGATGCATTCCAATTTATAGATTACACCATAACTTGTGAATGCACGGTCCATCATAAAATAATGAAGTGTGTTTTAACACACTAGTTAATTTTAGTAGAACACATGTAAAATCATTCTATTAATTAATCAAACACTTTCAACATTTTAGCGGTGACAAAACATAATTTTAACTACACTTCATTACATTATTAAACAAACCCAAAATCTCATAAAATAAAGGGTTTGATTAAAGGATCATACTCATCGTAAAAAATCATGATTAAGCAATGGAATGTGTCTCTAGTCCCTACAATGACACATATCTCTATTTTATTTTGAGCAAGAACAACTATTACTTAATTTTATTATTCTTGTTAGATTCCGAACCTTTGTTATGCCACAAGATGGATAAAAAAATCTAGACTCTCAACAACGATAACCTCTTCAGTGTAAAATTTTGCTCTAAAATAATGGACTAGCTGCTCTACAGTAATGCCAAACCATTACAATTTTCTATTTAGATAAAATTAACCCCACCAAAAATATAACTTTTCCTCTAGCTCATTATCCAAGAAAAAGTAATCGTAAGAGATATTTTATTTCAGCATGGGTACCATACCTTTCAGGAATCAAGATGTGCTTTCCGCAATAAAAGCCTAGAATCTTCTAGTCACCTTTTTATTTAGTGCCACTTCACTTGGAATATATGGATGAAACTGCTTTCTAATCAAGGCTTTTGCAGTGTTTTTTAAAAATCTGTTGACGATATGTGATACCCATGGTCTTTTATTGTTAAAGGCAATCAACAAAATCTCTCATGACAGCTTCTTTCTCATGTGTTGTATGGAATCTTTGGCTCCACTAGAATGACGTCATTTTTAATAACGCTGCCCCTAACCTCCAAATTTATTTCTCCATGGTGCATCAAGGTATTGCTTGATGGTTAAGGCTTGATTCCATCTCTTTTGAGCTTAATATAGAGAATGTTCAGTATGGAGGAATTGGTTTCTTATGTTTTTTTCACTCCCCCTAATTGTTATGCTCCCATGTTTCATGCAACAACTTTTATGCTTTCATTTTGTTTTTTTTTTTTTTGCTTGCTTGTTCATCTAATGTAAATTAGACTATCATTTTTGTAGCCATTTTCTTAATAAAACTTTCAACTATTAAAACAAAGAAGAAAAGGGGGAGATTAACTATCCCTTGCTAGTTTATCCATGTATTTATCAAATTCATGAGCTCTCCAGCACATTAAATCAGCCACATGCCTATTATAATGTTGTAATCCTGCTTGCTTAGAGTGTGTTGGGTATTGCGGTAGCTGTTGTGGTTGTAATTTGAAAAAAGTTGTTTTATAAAAAGTACTTTTAATTGAGGTTGGTTTGAAAAAATAGATGTTTGGTTAAAACTGTAGTTGAAATTGAGGTTGAAGAAAAAGTAGTTTTAATGTATTTGGTTAAGAATGCTTTTGAAATTGAGGTTATTAAATAATTTTTAAAAATATATATTTAATATTGATGGTTTTTTAATTTAAATTTTATGGATTTAACTATTGTTATTACATCATGAAATAAATCACACTTAAAAAAATTACTTTAACAAAAAATTATCTACAATTTCATTATGTACAAAATTCATCCGACAAGAACTACAAAATTAGATAAAATATTATCAAAAATAAAATTAAGATTACACTACGATTAAATTTAATTCACCTTAAACTAATTTAAAAAAAAAATTGTTGTTCACGTGAATAGTGCGAGTGAAATCAATTAACTACATCGGTAAAAAAAAAAAAAAAAAAAAAACAACAACCTAACTAACTAACTAACACTATCATTGGAGGCATGCTCCACTGTTCACTGAACAGTGGAGTTGCCATGCAAAAAGCAGCAATTTGATACTTTTTATTTTCCTGCGGCTAGAACACAATAAATTGAGGGATCTATGCACAGTAAACAATTTTTTTTATTTAACCAAATACTAAGCCAGTGTGTTTGTAAAGAAACGCAATCTCTACCTCGTAGCCAAACGGACATCCACCTTTTCCCCTTCAACAATCTTATCCCAATATCTGTTGTAACCCATTTTTGGGTCCCCCTGAAAAAAATAAAATAAATAGCCAAAAGAGGTTAGAAAAATAACCGGAGGCAGAAGCGCCCAGAAAACAGTCAGAAAAATGGTCAAGGAATTTAAAAATACAAGGATTAAATTTTTGACAGTATATTCTTGAAGGATGAAAGCCCTATTGAGAAGAAAAATTTGAATTTTAGGGAGAAAAGCCCAAATTTGGATTTTTATGGGCTTAATTGGATTTTTTATGGACTTAATTGGATTTTTATTTGAATTTATAGAAGATTTGATTGCAAGAAAAATTGATTTTTAAGTCAATTTGGGCTTTAATTTGGAGAAATTTAAGTTCTGGGGCCAAAATATATTTTTTAGGAATTTATTGGGTCAAATCAGGGGCTCAATTGCATAAAAATTGAAGTTTAAGGGCCAATTAAGGACTTAATTGAGAAAATCCGAAACCAGGGACCAAATTGGAAGAGGCGCGTAAATGGAGGGGCTGCAATTATTCGGTTCAGGGGCCTAATTGAAGAAATTGGAAGTTTATTGATGAATTAGGGGCTCAATTGCATAAATCAGAGACCAAGGACCAAAGTGAAAAAGGCGGCCAACAAGAGGGGCGGGGACCGAATTTGGAGGACTGATTTGAAGTTTGCCCATTTAAATGAAACGGCACGTTTTATCCAAAACGACGCCGTTTCATATACAAAAAAAAAAAAAAAAAAAAAAGGAAAGCAGAACGGTGTCGTTTTGAACGACACTGTTCATCATCTCCTTCCCCCCCGTTTTAGCAGAACAGAAGAAAAGATTTCGAAAATTCTCCCGCGTCTCTCTCCTCGCCCCCACCACCACCGAATGGCCGACCAGCCGTTGCGTGATTGAAGGCGCACTAACCATGGTCTCCCACCCGTTATGCCCCTATAAATATAGAAGAAAACCGAAGAGACCCGAGGGAGGACCGGGAGAGAGAGGAGAAAGAGAGGAGAGAGAGAGAGAGCGAACCGAACACTTGGAAACAGCCGCAGCGCCGCCGCACGGAGCCACCGTGCACGAGCCACACCACCGCCAGCGACCACCTCCTCCACGCCAGGTACATTTTTCTTCCCCCCATTTTTGTGTCTTCTGCAGGTTTGCCTCCTGCATGCATTCTGCATGCAGGAGGCGGGGGAAGAAAATTAATTCTTCCCCCGCTGGGCCTGGGGCTGCTGGGCCAGCCCGATGCTGGCCCAGCCTTGCAAGTCTGGGCCGGTCTTGGCCCAGACCATAGGGGTTTTCGGGCCGATATCGGCCCACTTGAGTTTCTCGGGCCGATATCGGCCCAACTTTTGTCTCTCGGGCCGAGGTCGGCCCAATGTCATTCGGGCCGAGATCGGCCCGAATCTATTTTTTTCTTTCTTTCTGGGGCTGAGCCTGGCCCATTCATTTGGGCCGGCCCAGCCCCCTTAATAATTAATATATAATTATATTATATTATTATATTATAATATATATGTGTTTATATGTTATATATATATATATATAATATTTTTTTAAAAAAAAATCTGAAAAATCTAAAAAAAAAAATGTTGTTATTTTTCCTTTCATATGTATATATATGTATATATTTTAAAGGGGGTTTGTTTTTTTTTTTTATATACTGTGGAGGTATAAATTCAGTATTTAAAATATCTGATTTTCGTCAAGACATCCGAAATTTTCAAAGATAAATTTATTTTTTTTACTTTCAAAATTTTCTAAAATTCCTTAAAAATATTGTTGATTTTTTTGTACATCTTTTTTAAAATGACTTAATATTAGTTTGTATTTTTATTTTGTGGAGATACAAATTCAGTATTAAAATACCCGATTTCTTCAAAAAAAAATATTGTTAAAAAAAAAATATATTTTTCTTGCGTGTTGCATACGGCCAATACTCTAACATGTTTTGAATATTCTTTTTTTTTAAAAAAAAATATATTGGAAGCTTCGAAAGTGTGTTTTCGCATAGATTTCTTAAACACAAATTATTTTTCTTGCATTTCTGGATTTTACAACATGTTTGTAAAACTCCAAAGGGTATTGGCCAATATTCCAAAAACTATAAAAATCTTTTTTTTTTTGGGAGAAAATTTATTTATTATTCACCGTTAATATTTGGATAAAGAAATCCTTAGAAGGATGAATATCCAAAATATTATTGGGAATAATAAATCCACACATGCTTGAAAGAAGCCTTGATTATAATCGAGGACATTTCAAAATTTTAATTTTTTTTATTTTACGATATACGAGTCGCAAACTTTTGAAATACTAAGAGAAAAATGAGCTTTGAAAGCACATGGAATCTCCTTAGATTTCTATCCAAAATCAATTGACGAGCCTAGAAAATACCAACACCATAGCAATTATAAAGCAAACCAAACACCAAGCAGCTTACCTTAGGTAGGGCGTGCTAGGGGTGCTAATACCTTCCCTTTACGCAACCAGTCCCTTACCTTAGAATCTCTGAAAGACCAGTTAGGTTTCCTAGTGACCAAAATGCTAGGTGGCGACTCCAAAGAACCAAATCAGTAAAACGGAACAAAACGAAAGTCGCCAGTCGGATGTCGCAAAACAAATTTTAAAAAATTTGTTGTATTTTTTTTTTGGGGGGGTGCGACAATATCAATGGATTAAATCACTTAATCCATGTATGATTCTCCCCTAGTTAATTCCCATCCACAAGTACAATACATTAATCCTCAATTTCGTTAATTACTCATCACTTGCTTCTGTTAGCTATACAATATTATTGTTCTTGCTGGCCTGAACCATTATTGATTTTGGCAGCAGCCTGCACTGAAAACTTGTCATCAGGGCTACACAAACAGACAAACTAAAGTAGCAGTAGTGGTTTTCAAACCCTGATGTAAGGCCAACTCAACAGGCCAACTTTCCCATTATTTTTATACCAAACATTAGGGCACCTGCACCGCTACATCACCGTATGACCGCATCCAACTTGCCGCACATAGAAACACACTCCTCCAATTACCAATTCTTTTCTAGACACTATAAATATACTTCTCCTCTAGCGTATCTTACTTCAAATTGTGCGAAAACATTGCTTTTCCTTACAAAGAATGAGTACTCCAGCGAGAAGATCATCATATGGCTACTCAAAATTGGATAAAGAAGACCCAGAAGAGTTAATGCATAGAAGAGCACAGTTCTTGATCTACAAGGCACTACAACAAGCAGATTCTCCTAGAAGGAGGCCATCTTTTTTGAGGATCAGATT
Organism: Populus alba; assembly: GCF_005239225.2. Lineage (NCBI taxonomy): Eukaryota > Viridiplantae > Streptophyta > Magnoliopsida > Malpighiales > Salicaceae > Populus > Populus alba. The sequence goes on along the minus strand of NC_133294.1, from coordinate 4,868,101 downwards.
GTGTAGGTTAAAGACAAAGATTGGCAAGAAACTAAAGAAGTTGAGGAAGGGCATGTTGTTGTCTATATCTGCCACGAGGGTTAGAGTCTACAGGAAAGTTACTAGTCATTGGAAGCGCTTGTTTGGCAATGGAGAGGCCATTGCTAGTCTTCCTCCCATGCTGGCCTTGAAGGCTCGAAATTAGGTTTCAAGTTTTTTGGTTCTGGTCTTTTTGCTTGTCCTATTGAAAAGCAATACATATGTGCAGCCATATTATGGTTTAAATCATCGTTATAGCCTTTATATGTTATCAGTGCATGTTTGTATCAAAATGAAGGATTTCCGGTGATTGCAATCATCTGATCGGCAACGGATTTAGTACGTCTTGCTATAGGACTGATTCTCTAGACAGTAGATTAGTTTGCTTGAGACATCAGATGCCTCAAAAGTAAATGCATGTTCTCCCAACAGTATTGTAATTGATCATTGGATAAGTTCCTTTTTCTTTCTCGAAGATCCAATTAACCCCATGTCTTGCGCGGAGAACATCAAAGATCTTGCAGCCTGGCAAATCTCATTTATTAGCACATCTTCTATAATTTGATTAGTTTAATTAAGAGATCTTAGGTCCCTCCATGACATGAATGCATGTAGTTTGAAAATACAGTAATAATTATAGTTTAAAGTATTTTATATTTGGAAATGTATTAAAATAATTTTTTTATTTTTAAAAATTATTTTTAATATCAATATATTAAAATAATTAAAAAAAATAATAAAATTATTTTTAAATTAAAAAAATTTGAAAACTTTATAAAAATACAATTTTAACTATGATACCAAAGACCAACTTATGCCTTTCGAAGATAGTGGCAACTAGCAACCCAAATACTTTAGGAACTTTCCCATTTCTGCCGTACTGTCCCTCAACACTCCTTTTAAATTTATTTTTTTTAATTTACATGAGTGTCCGGGTCAGCTTGTGTGCACAACGACTAATCTCACGGCCCACTGAACATCCTGCAAACTCAGTGAGCATGTAAGGCATCACGAAAATGACAGGCATGTACAATGAGATTTGAACCCTGGTGCAGAGAAAGGGAACAAGCCCCTTCCACCACTAGACCAAGATCTTAAATGCTCAACACTCTTTTTAATTGATTGGCTAGATAGTAGGCAGTTGGGGCATCATCAGCCTAACAACACCAAGCCATATGATTCAGTTGGCACAATTAACTATATATTATATTATATTATATTAACTGTAAACTTTCCTTTATGTAGTTTAATTATGATTTTGCTCTTCATTGAAAAAAAAAAAAAAAGGTCCTAAAGAGTAGAAAAAATCTCTTTATAGGATTTACTTATTATTTTAGAATAGTTTTTTGGAATAACTCAATTTTTTTATAATTTTTTAAATAGTTAAATTACTTTATTACTATTAAAAAAAAAAACTTTGGCCTAAGGGTTTTTCTGACAATTCTTTTTAATACATATAGTCTGATTACTCTATTACCCTCAAAGCAAAAAATTCTGAGGCTTGATTTGAAGGCCATATTATTTATTTCATGTAGGTGTTTTGGCTATGCTTATGTGATTTTAGGAATTATTTGGTAATTTAATTAATAAAAAGTAATAAATAAAAGGAAAAGTTGTTAGCATGTTTAATAAGTGAGCCACCCTACCCTGCGGTCTTCGGTTGGGGCGTGTAGTGATTCAAGGTTAAAAACCGGTTTTCTTGATTTTTTTCAATTTAATATGACAGGATAAGCATTTTTAAATGATGTATATGACTTAATTAAAAATGGTTTGATAACAGTTAATTTTTTTTCCTTGGTTTCCGTGTTTACCCTTGTAACATTTCACACCAACCCTTTAATTTTTTTTTTTTTTTAATTTTGTTCATGTTATTTTAATTAATTTTTAAAATTTTTTTAATTAGTTTATAGAATTAAATTTTTTTTTTTTTGATTTCATCCTCCATCGATTTAATTATTTACTTACATGTATGTATAAGTTTTTTATTTTCACTTATTATTATTTTTTGTAACTGCAAAAATACAATGAAAAAGTTTGTGTTTACAACTTTTTTTGCAGCAAAAAAAATATATGAGCCGTGGTGAATTACTGGTTAAATAACTAGTACTTTCCCATAGAAAAGTGTTTGCCCCCCTTCTAATTTCTGATTTAGGAAGCCTGATCCCTATTTTCTTTATGTTTTTGATCGTTTTATGCGTTAATTTATGTTTCTACACGGGTTCAAACTATTTGATTTGAAGAAGCATAAAAAATAATGTTTTTTCAAGCCAGTAGTTTGAAATAACATTAATTGATTGCAATAACTAAAAATAAACTCCATCTATTTATGCTTTTTCATTAAATATTAAAAAAATAATAAAAAATTGGTGTTGGGTCCATGAAGGGCACTAAAACCATGGCACTAGCAGCACGCACGGCTTCTCTCTATTAACAGGTTGGGGTGATCAGTTAGGGCCTCCTGATAAGATCAGTTAGGGCCTCGTGATAATATGGTCAATGTTTTATGCTTTTTTCCTGCCATTGATTGTGGTGTGATGGCCACGTGCTTGACACATCATGTCACACCCTTACAACCTGACTTGTATGACACATCATGTCTTAAATTTTTTTATCCAGAAAAGTTTTTTAATACTTTGTATGGAATAAATTCAGTGTGTCAAACCCAAGATGTTAAAATATGCTTGTCTGTTTCTCTTAGAGGCAGTCATATGATTAGTTGTTAATTATTTTGGAGTCCCATATAAATAAAAAAATTAAAAAAGAAAGAGAGAGAGAAAAAGAAAAGAAAATATAAAAAAAATTGAAAAGAATATTGGAAGAAAATAAAAAAATATATCAGTAAAAAATATATACCAAAACGTTTAGGAAATTGTTGAAAGCTGGTTCAGGAAGATCAAAATATACAACATTCAAAAATTTAACAATGTATTTTCAACTGATGAAGATCCTGTAGGCAAAGAAAATTAAATTTGAGGAGGGAAATTCAAAATTAGATGTTTAATGATTCAATTAGATTTTTTCAAGGTTTAATTGAATTTATTAAGGGTTTAATTGCAAGAAAAAATCATTTTTAATGTCAATTTAGGCTCTAATTGAATTTATTTGAAGAAATTAAAGTTTGGGGTTGAATTGAAATTTTTTAGAGTTAATTTAGTCAAATCATGGACTTAATTGTATAAATATTAAAGTTTGACTAGCAATTAGGGACTTAATTGAAAAAATCCAAAACCATGGACCAAGCTGGAAAAAACGTGTAAATGTAGAGGCTTAAATTGACCAAATCAAAGGCCAAATTGAAGAAAATGAAAGTTTGTTGTTCAATTAAAGATCAAAATGTATAAATTCAAAACCAAGGCCTAAAATTAAAAAGACTATCAATTTTAGGGTTGATAATTGAGTTTGGAAATGGTATAATTGCATAAATTTAAAATTTTGGAGGAAATTATAGGTGCAATTAAAAGTAATTGCATGTTCTTTGTGTTTTAGGGAAGAACATTACCTTAGACCCTTGATTCAGAGTTATTTTGATCTATTTCTTTGCACATAACTCTTTTTTATGTTTGATTAGTAAATAATTTAGGGTTTATTTGCATCAATAATAAATTTTTAATGAAATTTAATATTAGGATTTTTATTTTGAACCGAAACTCATTTTGACAAAATCATGATGCTTAATTGATGATTGAAGTGAATAGATACTAAATTATTGATCATTGCATGATTTTCAATATGTATGTGTTTTTTTTTACTATATCTAGTCTAATTTGGGTTTCACGTCGCTGGGTTGGGTTTCAATGTTCTTTTTTTTTTTTGTGTTTGATTTATTTTGTTTAAGAATTTTGGAGTTTGTCTTTTTTTGTTTAATCTATTTTTTTACTTTGATTTTGTTTTTGGGATGCTTTCAGGTGAAACTAAGATTTTTTGTGTGGTTTATAATCAAACCAAAAATTTCATGTCAACCCAGTCGGGTCGACCCAATAGGGTCAACATTGGGTCAAAGGGTTAAGACCCTGTTTGGTTTGCAATATTGTTTCTAAAAGGATTTTTGGTTTAAGGGTTTAGTAAACACCCTCTTAGACCAGTTTTAGTAGTTTTATTATAATGAAAAATAAGTTTTTGTCAAACAAAGCCTAAAAAATAATAAAAAATATTTTTTTTTTTCTTGCATATGGTCAAATTTTAAAATTTTCTTGAATATTTTTTTTTATATAAAAAATAAATTTTTATCATACTTGGAAAAAAAATACAATAACTAATTTATGATTGTCCGTTAGAACTTGGCCTACATTTCAAAAATATCAAATAATTTATTTTTTTTCTTTTAATATACGAGATTATGAACTTATATGTAATATGTATTCCTGATATTAAATAAAAAGATTGTTCTTTTTATTTTTTATGTTTTTGCATTAAAATGGTTAGGTTTCAATCTAATAAGATAAAAATCTTTTTATCGAGAATGACTTTTCTTAAACTGTAGATAAACTAACAATTAGAAAATATAGTACCTTAGTTTGTATCATAAAAATAAACAATGTAACTTACCTCAAGTAAGGCGTACTAGTGGTGTTAATACTTTTTCTTTATGCATTTAGTTCCCTTATCCAAACTAAAAACAATTAAGATTTTTAATAATCAAAATACTATGTGCTAACTCCTATTCTTTGTCTTTTTTTCTCTTATAAAGAACAATAATTTCTTATTCTTTTCACCCACAACACTACCTGGTAATTTTTTTATAAAACAAATTTATATATTGTGATCGGGCTTTCACTAAGCAATATACTTCGCAATCTATACATACTACTCAGAATGGAAACCCCCTTTATGAGTTGCCGTCGCACTTGATATGCCTACGTCGAGAAAAGATGTTTGTGCTTGATATGTCATGTCATTGTCGACACCTAATGACTCATGCTCATAAAAAATATTGCAAGAAGAACCAACAGTTATCATGTCTGTACTACTCTTTAATGATTTTCTCTTCGTCATCTAAACAAATTTAATAAAAAAAAGTAATAACATTATCAATATATTCCATTTAAAAAAAATTTGACAGCACCTTCCCTGTAAAGAAAAATATTCAAAATTTTAAAATCTGCAAATACACATCAATGACTCATGCCGCAAACTAATTGGTTTTATTTATGATTAATATTTACTATAGTTATTTTGAAATCTAATAGAACAATTGCAAGTTGCAGATTGCAAATCAATTTTTTTTATAAAAAAAAATGCATTCCAAAAATTATTATTCTCATGTAACCTAAATATTTAAATAATTAAAATTAAACAATAACTCATGAAATTCAAATAACAATTTCTAAAACATCTTGACATCCTAATGTATTTTACAATTAAATTAATCATCAAAACAATAAATTAAAAAAAAAACTCACTATGAAAAAATCATAGGAAAATTAAAGAAAGAGCATGAGGATGAGAGGGAGAACATTTACCTGGCCTAAAGGATGAAGACTTATATTTTACAATTAAACCATCAAACTCACGTTGTTGTTTTACTTTGTTTGATAAACCAAGTGAAAAAGAAACAGATTGAATATTCATCCTGAAAAACAGTCCATTGCATTGATAATTACATATTCTACAAGCATGGTTTTTTGATTTTACTCGAAAGTGAGATTTGGTATTTTATATTCAGTCGCCATAACTTTTTTTCCATCATGCAACATTGGTCTTCTAGTAAAGGGTTGCAAGTTAATCAGTCTGAGACTGAGGTGGAATGTTGGTTTTGTATTATACTTTGCAAAAGAAAAGAATAAGAAAAAAATGTTGAATCTTGTATTCATTCCTACAAATCTAGTTTCATTTATACTAAGAAATAGGGAGTTTATGGTAGTTTGGAGTGCTCTTATGTTATTTTAATTATTGTTTTATTTTTTATTTTTTATGCTGATTTTCCGGTTCACTAGATGACCAACTTAATTAATTTCCTCGATTTTCATAAAAAAATAAAAAAGGAAGGAAAGAGAGAAAAAAATCTGAGAAAAACAAAAAGAAATATCATGTGGTCACCTTTTATGGCTAATGGCACATAAAATTTAATAAACATGAATCAAGCCTCCCAGTACAATGGATCATAAAGCAAATATATCTTAGCCAAGAAAGATAAATGTCGTTAAAATTAATAAATAATTAATGGCATCTTTGTTCATGGCAGTCTTGATGGGCTGACATTCCAGCCAAGAAGGGTGGCAGCCATGCATAGCTACATAGAGTTGCATCCTTCGAATCTTCTAGTTCTCCATGCACACCAATGTTCAGTCCTACGCTATCCTAGACTTGGTAATTTCCTCTTTTCTTCCCATTTGTGCAGACGACTCTTAGCCTTCTCCACCTGAAATTGGAACATCTATAGAATCAAGAGCTTCATCGCTAGCTAGATAGATTAAATGATTACTTCTGAGATGCACATGTTGGTCAAAGTTGCTGGATTCACATCAACCAGTCGACCAAGGAAAGTCAATGCCTTTGATTTCTGTTAATTGTAGCTATCAATTAATGTGAAAGAGAAATCACAACCACTCTGTAGACTATTCTGATGGATGCCCTTGTACCAATGTAACAAATGCACATCTAGCCCCATTCTGTCATAATTAAACAGTGCTTGATTATAGCCCACCGCAGCTACTCCTGTGCCGCGTCGTATCATCAACATTAAATTTAACGACAGAAGACAGATCAGGAGGGGCATCTAGTTGGCTATGGTTTTACTTGTCTTGGCCTGACGACAATCATGTGTTGATGTAGAATTTGCTTAATTTTTTGTTCTTTTTCTACATGAATTGTCATATTTGCACTCATTTTGTTTACTGAGAAAAAAAATTCCGCTTCCTTATCCAGTACGATTCATTTTCCGTGCAAGCATCGAACGATACATATCAAGGAGATTTTGTAATTTATAACAATAGACTTTCATCAAATCACTCACCTCCTCCTTCCAATCTGCTCGAAATGTTACCCACAGTAAGATTAGGGTTTGCAACAGTGTGCCACCGATCATCCCAGACCATATTCCCTATATAGAAAAGTTCAAAGTTCAAAGTTCAAATTCAACATTTTTGTTTTTTACTATATGCATTACATTATATATTTTTTTAGGTAGTGCTCAAAGATCAAATGTTTGCTTAAAAAATTATATTTTATTTTGTTCATGCGCATAATATATTTTTTTCCATAGAAAGATTCATAGTTTCTTTAACTACACGTCAGAAGCAAAACCTATAAATATTAAAAGGAAAAAAGTTACATTAATCACTTGAATTGGAATTAACCTCACAACAACTGCTATAGGGAAAGAGAGGTTTAATTAATTACCTTGACTCCAAGATCAAACTTAAAGCCCATAAGACATCCAAATGGAATTCCAACCACATAGTAACATCCCACATTCACATATGCAACAAATGCTTGCCATCCACAGCCAACGGCCACCCCTTCATCACATTCCATTTCACAATGTATAAGTTACCATAACAATGTGTTTTTTTTTTTAAGTAATAATCAAAAGTTTTATTAAGAAAATAACTACAGAGATAATAATCTAGATGAAAGGAAACAGAAAACGGGAAAGCACAAAAGCTGCTGAAACGTTAAAACAGGGGAGCATAGCAATTGGGAGAAACGGAAAAAAACATAAAAACCCAACTCCTCTTTATTGAACATTCTCTATATTTTGACGCATCATGGAGAAGGTTAGGATTCATATATAGTACTTTTTTAGTTAGTAAAAGGAATTCATGTCCTTTTCTTTGTCAACGGACACCAATAGTTAATGAACAATAATGTCTGGACAGATCATAAGTTGTTTGCATGCGGATTTCATAACAAAAAAAAACATTTGTCCGACCAATCCCTTTGGAAACCATTTGTAACGACTGCATGCAGAGCCTTTTTACACCGTTTAATACGTGATCTATGTGAAATTATTAATCACGAGGTTTTGTACTTTTCCTCTTGTCCAGTGTTCATGATTAACGTACGCTGCTCATTTTGATTAATAATCATGAGTGTAGTAACACCATTTGATGCTTTAGGCATCCTGAAAGTTAAAATAAAGAAATTAATTGAAAACAGAAAGTAACATGGAAAGTTTTAAATTAAAGAGCTTTATTACCTGACAAGACTGGTTGAACCCCATTAAGTATGAGGGTGACAGCCAATAATGGGCAGAGTTCTGAGACTGCATTGGCCACAGTTTCACCACCGGTGAAGACATAGCTGATTACATGGCGCAGAGCAAGAATAGCTCCGGCTTCTATCAGGGCGATTATAAAAGAAACCAAAGTAACCATGGCAACTGAAAATGCTGCTGACTTGTGATTTCCAGCTCCCAATTCATTGCTAACTCTTACACTGTTCAGTAGGATTCAAGTACATAATTTTATTTAATGTGAATTTTGCAATTAGAAACAAACCAGGACTTCAAAAAATGAGCTAATACTAATGGACACTTTAATGGACAGCTACTTTTAAATTAATGTACATAATAATGGCGATAAAACAAAATTACGAACCTTGCAGCTGCATTGAAACCGACTGATATCATAAACAAAAACCCTGTTATTGACATACTGCAAAAGACATATAATGTAATTATTATTTTTTTATTATTAATTTAGAGTAGATTCGAAGCTGAACATCACAATTTAAAATTTTTCTTGTGTGTTTGTACCCATAGTTCAACCACCCATTAGACCATAATTAATGGTCCATAAATAATAGTAAATGCATGCGTATTGCCAGCCACATTCCTGCATGTCTCTCATAAAGTTTTTAGGTGTACATGTTTTTCCTTTTCGGAATAGTTGTTTTTTAATTTTTTGAATGAAATTGTTAGCTTGAAACATCGGTACTGTGATATATAATTAATAGTATTATATATTAATAACACGCTAGCTGTTTAGAGAATGGCCAACATAAAAAAATAATAATAATAATTTTTAAAGAAAAATATCATTCAATGAGGAAAGAAATTGAAAAGTGATATCCTAAAGGAAAAGCCTGTGTACACATATATGCAAGCAAAATATTATTAGTGAAGAAAGTTCAAATCTTTATATGAGTGGTTTGTCTAGATCGAGTCAAATATTATGAGTTGTTTGTCAAGATTAAGGAATCAAATTTCAATTCCTTACCACACAGAAAGAGAGTTCAAGGCAAGCTCAGGATTCTTGAGAAGGCCAGCAATCAAGACTAAGATCTGAAAATACCATGCCTCCAAGCAAAGCATTACAGCTGATCCCGTTGACAATTTCAGGAAATCCCATAGCCCATTGAAAGCTTGGCTGGTAAAGCCAGTCCACGTCTTCTTGCACCGCCTACTCATCACTATAAATAAAAATTGAGCTGCCACTACAATCCACCATGACAAGCTTAAAACAAGTGATGCTCCTATCAATCCCCACCCTAACTTGTACATTGCAAGCCAGGTTAAGAATAGGTGAAAGACAAGTGTAATTGCTGATATTATGGCACTTGGGGTCACTATGCTTTGTGCTTGAAGGAATTTTTGTATTGGAAAATTCACAGCATAAGCAAAAATCTGGGGTAATAGACCATAAACAAAGACAGCTGCTGCTGATGCTACTGTTGTTGGTTCACCAAGTAAGATCAAGATTGGTTTTGCGAAAACATATACTGCAGCCAGTGGTATCCCTGTTAGAGTAAGCACCACGGTTGCTCTTTGAAGAAATGTGCCTAGCATTTCAAATCGTTGGGCTCCATAAGATTGGCCACATAGAGTTTCCACAGCACTCCCCATTCCTAGCTACAAGATCAAGACACAAAAGCAAACCAATAAGATTACCTGTGTAAGAAAACCTAGAGTTTCGCAGTTGATATTAGCTTATTACCATGAGGCCATAGACAAAGAGTTGGACACCACTATTGGCAAGAGAGACAGAAGCAAACTCAAGATTGCCAAGGTGGCCGGAGAAGATTCTGGTAGATAAGGACAAGGAGTTGTTGATCAAGTAAACAAAAACTGCTGGTGCAGCCAAGCGGAAGAGGAGTTTAAGTTCGATCCAGGATGCCAACCCGAGGCGCATGAAGTAGCTTAAGTTGGTGTCGTTTAGAACATTTTCAAGTCTAGAGTCCGCTTCATGATAATGATCATTGGTTTCAGGTTCTGTGGATGAGACTAAAGGGGTTCTTGGAGTTCACCTCGAGACTCCTTACTGTCCATTTTGGCGGTGGTCATTTAGCTAGATTTAAGGTGTAAAAAGAAAGGAGCATATGGGTCTTAGAAGGGGTTGATGCATATATATATTCATGGACAAGGGCATACCAAAATAGTGTAGTATGGTGTTCCGACTAGGCATAATTACTTTTAAAAGAGAAATATAAGGAGAAAAGAGAAAAATAAATAAATAAACAAATACTTTGCCGGGTGAACATATTCTTATATATTTTTTTGCGTCTCAAATTTGATTTTTTTTTTCTTTTATCAGCTTTATTCCAAATAAACATAAAAAACAACTACTAATATTTAATTTTTCTCCCGTTGTCAATATATTTACTCCTTCTGGTAAATGAACTGGACTGATAATAAGTTCCAAATTACGTCCGTGTTAAATATGGCTTAAATAGGATATAAGGTGGCATGAGTTGGATGGCAGTTGCACGAAAGTATTATGGAGGTTGGGATAGGAATAAATATAAGGTGCATATGGCTAACTTTAATGAGACGTGTTTTCTTCAAAATAAAGGATTCTTTTCCTATTTAATTGGGAGATTTGCCAACCAACCTTGTAGTTCAATATTGATGAGTAAACATATTTTTGTTATAGATTTTTATAAATAGAAATAGATCGTAAAAATATAATGGGTCTCGTAAACTTATAAAATCAAAAAAATTAGGCTTGGCAAATTAATAGGAATCTGACAAATATATTAGATCCAAAACATTTGGATTCAATCATTATTAAGTTCTAAGGCTATATGTTTGATCTTAAACAATTCTTTAAGTCTAAAATATTATAAGAATGCTAAACCGTTATAACTATTCATCTTAAACAATTATATATGGCCTTTATATTCAATGTAATGATTTTTCTATTCTCATAAATATACACAAGATCTCTTAAGGGACTTATCATGCTTGCTATCTTATTAATGATATGTAAATTATATTTCTTCTCCATTAATGTCACCAAAAGCAAAATACTTTTAAGTCATTCTCTTCTAAAAAACCAACAAGATTCAAATGTATAAATATCCCCTCAGCCATCCATGTAAGGGTGTAGAATTTTTCATATCTTAAGGTAAACTTATATAAATTTTAGAGCATTAACCATCTTGAAATTCAAGAACAAACATTTTTTTTCCATTGAATTTAAGGTTTTTTTAAGCTATTTATTACCTCTACATAAATATACTGATTTTATCATCGAAGAGTTTTTAAGTCCTCTAATTGAGACTAGTTTTTCAGATACTCAAGCTTGGAATTCCTTAATCTTAAAAAAAAAATTTAAAATATATAAATATATTGATTAACTACTATTCCTAAAAATTAAATAACATATTATTTATATATCTTGGATTATCCACATGGGCGGATATCATGTAGAAAAGAATAAAAATAATAATTGAGAATCAAAATTGAATAAAATAATAAAAAAGAAAACCAAAATTAAAATTGTTTTTTTAAATATAATTATAGAACTGAAAATTCCAAAGTCATAAAAAATGATTAAAAAATAAACTCAAAAGTTTCATATCTCTCTACTATTCTCTTTTCTAATTTTGATATTTTCATTTTTTTTTAGAAAAAAAAAATTAAATTTTGGTTCCGAAGTTTTTTAATTTCTATTTTTCTCTTACCATGTGGCTCGAGGTTAACCAAAACATTGGATTTCACGTAATTGACACTGTTAGTAAATCTCTCAAACCATTAATTAGTCATGGATATAGATGGAGAGATATTAACTTAAATTATAAGATCTAATGTGACCAAGATTGAACTATAAGGACAAATATAATCAAATTTTGAAATTTGAAGGACCATGAATCCATTTTAACACCGTAAACCAGAGAGGCTAATTAATTTTTTAAAAATAAGAGGATACAAACTATGAGATTAAATCTTTTTTATTATTATTATTTTTGGATATTCGGGTCAGTTTGCGTGCAGCTTAACTAATTTTATAAGTTTTAAAATTAACAATTATATAAACATCTTTAGGAACCCTGATACATTAGATTAAATCTTTAATAGGCCTTGAGGTTTGCTGTTGTCACTTGTGAGTACCAAAAATTAATTCGTGCTCACAAAAATAAGTGGTTACAACTATCTTGCATACCAACTATTGAGACCTTCTCATGATCAACTGAAGCTCTTAATTTCTTCCAACATTTGTTTGGCTCAAGAGTTTGTTGATGGCCAAGACATTGTTGCACAACTGGCGAAAAACTGCGTTTCTCAAAGACAGCAACATTTGTTGGCCATAATGTTTTTCTTGAACCCATTCTCGCACGATTCTACGTCAGCAATTGGTGTTCTCACCCAAGCACGAACATCATTAGTAGCATTGGCTAGCAAAGCAGGCAATGAGTCATCAAGTTGCTGGATGGCATCGTAGTATTGGTCTAAGCAATCTTCTAGGGCTTGCTCAGTGACAGGGTTCAAAGTCTTGTTACTATGCAATGTTGTCTTGATGTACGAGGATGTGTTTGTTGCATTTGATGATGCAAGGTTCAATGCAATCATGCCAAGTTGTTGTAAATTGGCGTTTTTGCTACCAGGGTTAGATTCGAGGCTTGCAACACAATTACCCTTGTTATGGGTTTTTGTACACACTTGTTGGATTAGGTTGGTTCTTCCACTGGCAATTGATGGGTGGAAGAAGAAGGTGAGGCTGAGAGTTACTGAAAATAACAAGAAGCTTTAAATGGGTTTGATTTTTTCTTGTAATTCTATTGAAGGTGATTGGTTGTTCGTGGGTTTTAAATCAAGAACAGTGAAGGCTGATTATTCAAAAATAGTTTCTTGGACAACTAGTATTCTGTAGGTTTTTGTTAAATTATATTAGTCAAAAGAGTCAAGGAAGGAGAGCAGCAATGGAAGAACCAAATGCGCTTGACCATTGAATAAAGCTGTTGATCTTCAGGAATTACATAATTCTGATACGTTAACTTGTGCGTACGCATAGGAGAGTGCCAAAATAGTCATCAAGGTTGAAGAAAACCTGCCCTCCTAATTGAGTGCCAAAATATTGTTGGAAAATTAGAAAATGATTTTATCTTGGTATAAAAATACTAAAATGAAAGGTTTCACATGAGAAATTAGGCTGCGTAATCGTTATATACAACTATTTATATATCCAACAAGGCATTTCATGTAATATTTGAGCAAGTTATTATTATAGAATGTACATATCTGCAACCATATATGATCCAAGTTTTCTTGGAGTTGGTCAAGGGAACAAAAGTGAGACCGAGAGTCCATTACCTTGAATCGAGAGGAGAGGAAAAAATCGAGGAGGGTACTTTATTGGTGTTATGTTCGATGTCTGATGCTCGGTCCAATTTGTGAATTAGGGTACGGAAAAAAATTTATTCATTAAAAATAAAACAAAAAAAGAAAAAGAATCTATTTCTATTTTACTTAATCAAAGAACAAAAACAAAAACTTTTGCACCCGTGAATCAGTAAAAGGATTTTTTTTAAAAACAATTATAATATATAAATCAATCATTCAATGGACTAAAATGGCTTGACGAAGTCTACTTCCAAACACGAGTCTTTTGAAAATTATTACATTTAGTCCAATAGTTATTCAAAGAAAAAAAAAAAACCAAAAATAGAAGGCCATCCCCTTGCTTCATAAGGCTGTCTATTGAAAATGGCAACTAAATCCGTGACAAAATTTCTGCTGAAGTTGCTCCGATATCATTTTTACTCCCTCAAAAGCGGTTCCTTGTTATCATCCCACTTATCCAATCGACTCTGAGCTTTCTCCACCTGGAAAAAAAAAAAAAAAAAAACCAAAGCTTACATTTCTCTCATATCACAGTTATATACACTTTTAAGATTATATATATATGGGTGTCTATGTAGTCTACCTCTTTTACCCAGTTTGTCCGAATTGTAGCCCACAATAAGACTATAGTCTGAACAATTGTGCCTCCTAACATCCCTGTCCATATTCCCTACGCACCATAATAAGAAAAATATATTAATTATCCCAATAACAAAATAAAAAGCTGAGAGAGAATGTCATCGATGCATTACGGTTCTGCACATACCTTCGTCCCCATGTCGCATACAAAGCCAAGAACGCAACCCAACGGGATGCCGATGATGTAGTAACATGCAACATTGACATAAGCAACAAATGCTTGCCATCCGCATCCAACAGCCACTCCTTTGAAATGTGATTTCAAATTAAGAAATAAAAAGTCAAGAAAACTATAATGGCTGAAAGTGCTGTCTAACTAACCTCTAGTCTATATATATGATCTTCAAAGAATGGTGGTTGAGTAAACAATGTACAAGTGACGGGTGCGGTTGAAATTGCACTAAAAGACAACAAAGAGACCGTCCGCAAGGCAAGTGCAGGAGTTAACGTGTACACTAATTATCCCACACAAATCATGGCACCATTTACTTACCAGACAAAACAGGTTGGACTCCATTAAGCACGATGGAGGCTGCGAGGAAAGGAGATAGCTCTGCAACAGCATCGGAAACTACTGTACCGCTGGTGAAGGCATAGCTTATGACATGCCGCAGTAAGAGCACAGCAACAGCCAAGATCGCAGAGATGAGCAGCGAGCATAAATTTACTATTACAATAGAAAATGATGTTGCTTTCGGATGTCCAGCGCCCAGCTCATTGCTTACTCTCACACTGTAATTAACCACAGAGAAAAGGAAAGAACAACTGATTAATTGTCGTTAATATTTATGTTAATTGTTAGCTGTCTATAAAACACAATTTCAAATATTTTATTTCATGGATGATTTTTTAGCCTTTGTAATTAAAGAGTGATCGAGTTCTTTCTAATTAAATCAAGTACAAAACAATTATGATTTTATTTTTCTCCCGGTCCCAACACTCTCCAGGGATCTTATCCGCAACAAATGGATATTAATTCTTGAGAGAAGGGCTCTCTTCTTACGAGATGCTATCTTGTGAAAGGTCTAACCCTGCTGGAGGGACTCTGTTATATAAAAAAAATCCTCAAGAATTGTTTTTTATTGGATTCTTTATCCATCAAACCTTGATTAAGATGGGGATCTAACTGAGAATTTATTTTATTTCAGAACTAATTGAGAAATGAATTAATAAGTATATTGTTTGGTTTGAAGATCAGAATTGTAACAAATATTAAATAACACAGCCTCAATTATATAGGAAAACTAACCTTGCAGCTGCCTGAAAACCGACTGAGATCATGATACACCAACCATTTATCGTCGTGCTGCATTCAAATTATCCGAGATTCATTAAAACATCTTAGAAGGGAACGATATAAAAGAGAAAGTAAGCAAGTTCACCGTTCCAAACACACACGAAGAATGATCTCGTGCAAACTAGCTAGGCACATGCATGGAGTCGATTCTTGCTTACCAGATGGACAGAGCGTCCAAGGAAATTTCAGCATTTTTGAGCAATCCAGCGATCAGAGTTAGTATTTGGTAGTACCAAAGCTCAAGGCATAGCATCACACCCGATGCAAGGGACAGCTTGAAGAAATCCCATAACCCAGTGAAGGCCTGTACGCTAAATCCCCTCCATGTGTGCTTGAACTTCGTGCTTACTAGAATGTAAACAAACTGGGCCACCACTATAACCCACCATGAAAAACTAGTTACCAATGATGCACCCAACAACCCTCCTCCAAGCTTGAAAATTACAACCCAGCATAGGATTAGATGAAGCACAAGAGCAGCAGCTGATATGCATGTACTAGGGAAAATCACACTTTGAGCTTGCAAGAACTTTTGTATGGGGAAATTGCAAGCGTAAGCAAAGATTTGAGGGATTAGACCATAGACAAAAAGTGCAGCTGCAGATGCAATGGCAGGTGATTCGTGTAGTCCAAGTAAGATAGGCTTGCAAAAGATGTAGATGAACATAAGTACAAGCCCAGTTAAAGTGAGGAGAATCGTCGATCTTTGCATATATACGCCTAGCATTTCGTACTTGTTTGCTCCAAACGCTTGCCCACATAGTGTCTCCACTGCACTTCCCATTCCCAACTGCATGTAAATTTGTTTTTAGTAAGAAACAAACTATTTGAAACAGACAACTAGTATAATTGATGCATTCAGATCGTGCTTTGTAATGAATTTTATATTCGGACAGATACATACGATCAGAATGTATCTGTTGTATAAACCACAACTGATGCTACCATTTGTTTTAATTTACATGGAACTTTAATTTTCGAGACTATACCATAATTCCAAAGACAAAACCTTGGACACCCACGTTGCCAAGAGAGGCAGCAGCAAGTTCAAGATTGCCAAGATGACCACAAAACATTTGAGTTGATATGGAAACAAGATAATTGAGCATGTAAACCACAATTGCTGGTGCTGCTAGAGGAAAGAGGATTTTGAGTTCAACCCAGGTGGCTCTTAGGATTCGCTTAGATCTGGACAACTCCATATTAGATAATATGTCTTCAAGTTCAGAACTCACTGCCTCCCCGGAGAATGATCTTTTGTCATGCATTATTGACTGATAAGACTCATCTTCAGCATACTCTATTCTGTTGTCGTCACTAGAGGTCGCCATGATCTGTGATCTCTGATCGTTTTGCTCTACACAGGATAACTAATGCTGATATAAAGCAAAAGGTTGATCTGACAAAGGGATATCGTACGTTAGAGAAAGCACAAAGATAAGCTAATTCTCAAATAGGGAGTATGTTTACAGGAAAATGAGTGGAGATGAGAGCATACTTTCAATGGTTTGCCTAAGTAGTCGAGAAATAAACGTTCAGTTAGTCAGGGAAACAGTGAGTCAACTAACTTTCCTGGTTCTAGAAGAGAGAAAATCCAGTATCGTAGACTCACTCTTCTCCTTCTTAATTTGGTTGCTGTAGACCCTTAAAATTTCGTCTTACAATTAAAGTCATAGGTTTAATTAAAATTTGGCTAAAATTAAAAAAATTAATTAAACTTTAATGAGTTTAATTGACTCAATTAAGGATTTAATCAGAGAAAAATTAAGTTTGAAAGCTTAATTCAGGTTGACCTGCAATAATTAAAAGATCAGGGACCTAATTAAACTTTGGAAGTGCTTAATTACTTTAGTTATGGGTTTAATTGAAAAGAAAATAAAGTTTAAAGGCCAATTAAATATTTAATTGAAGAAATTCAAAATTAATAATGAAAGTGTACATTCAGTGACCAAAATTGATTGGATCAAGGGTGACATTGTAAGAATTAAGCGTTTGAATGGCCATTTAGGGATAAAATTGAAGACTTTCAAGGCAAAGGAACATATTGCATAAGACACTGAAATTAGAGGGACCAATTGAAAGATTCTAGGGGTAAAATTAAAACGATTCCTAAAAATAAAGATCAATTGAGAGTTTACTACTTGCAAAAGATTCAAAAGATTAAGGGTTGCAATAAAAAAAAATGGAAGATTAAAACCCTAACTAACATGGGGTAACCAAAACAAAACAAAACCTTACATGGGCTCAAAACAGCGCCGTTTCGGTTTATTCTGAGGAAGAAAAAAATATTAAGGCTAGACCACTTATCATGTGACCACTATTCATCTTCTTTCTCGTAAGCCCGAAATGCAGGGTTGGATTATGACCTTTCAAGATTTATTTCACCCTCATCCCAAAATCCATCAACAATCAAATTTTTTTCCTTTGTCCCCAAGCCTCTCTCACTAGACAACAAAATGACTACTCAACCAGCCATATCTGCCAAAAGAATAAAAACAACTGGTGTTCCTGCCTTGCCAGCTTTAAAACAGGACAAGCAGGGAGCCTCATCTTTAATCGATGGCTGTCATCTCCTCTCCAACATCAAAGGTCCAGGTTCAACCAGCTCCCAACATCTAGCTAGAATCATCCTCTCCGGCCACCAAAACCCCCATGAAACCTTAACAAGAAGGAGGGGGGGATCGAGGACCATGCATGCATGACCATACTGCATGCTTTTTCCATATATCAAGCCCTGGTTTTCACCCTAAAAAAATAAAATATAAAAAACCTTTACACCCTGTTCCAAACACTCGAACCATCGCAAGATTACAAACCTTGGCATTAACCACCGAAACACCATCATCTCAGCCACAGCTCCGCCCCATAGCACATGGCCAGCATCCACCTTTCAATAAAATAACTTAGCCTTTAACCATTTTCCCATCACAAAGAGCATTACACCTACATCTCAGATCCGAGCATTTTCTTGATAATAGCCCGACCTATACAACTAATACTATACCTCTAACCCTCTCCTTCGTTGCGATACAACATTGACATGATTTCTTAAAGTTGGCATCTGTTTTAAGGTGAAGGAGCTTGGGTCTCGAAATTTAATACATGCACTGTAGTCCACTCTCGTTGCGCGCTATTATGTACTCTTCAAGAACTTCCACTACCACTACACAAGGCCATGCAAGGGAGAAGTCTAGCAACCATTTGAAAACAAGAAGTTCCAATCTTTATTATTGCTACAGTAACGCAACTGTCTGCACCTTCCACACCCGTCATCAACGCCGTGAGCTCCTCCAACGCAACGGCAACCAACTTTTCCCATTCCAAGCGATTGAAAACTTCAGGACCTAAAACGGAAGCTTGTTCATGTGGATGCCTAGGAGAAAAGTTCATGGTAAGTGGTACTTGCCAAAGTTTTTCATGACTAGAAAAATAAGAAGATGCTGGGTAACGTTCATCCAAACTGGTGGGTTTGATCTATTAAACAGGAAAAGTTTTTCTCAGTTTTTGTTTATGGATTAGGCTTTCCAAAGTCACTTGTTTTAAAGAAGAAAGGCTGTGCTATTCGGAGTTCCTTAAGCCCGTTTGTTGCCATTGGAAAAGGCCTGCGTTGGTTTTGGGCAAAAAGTATGCCTTATGCGGGCTTAGGTTTTAGCAGAGGTCTTGAGTTAGGCTGAGAAGCCGATCCACATTATTAGGGTATGCTTTTAGAATCTAAGAACATGTTTAGCTAAGCCGAAAGTTATCAAATGAAAAAAAAAATATATTTCTAGGTTTCTAAGCCATGTTTGGTAAACACGTTTTTAAAGTAATTCTTAATCTTTTTTTTTGTTTACTAAGAGTGTGTTTTGAAAAACATTTTTGAACACATTTTTCACAGTTTTTTTTTTTTTAAGGATCATTTTGCAATTAATTTTGGGTTTTTTATAATTTTTTAAAACCTTTTATGTTTAATATTTGAGACTGAGAAATTACATGTAAAATACTTTTCTAGTATTAAATAAAAAAATTTTAAAAATAGAAAAAAAACACAAATTCTTCTTAAAAAAACATATTTATGTTTAAAATTACATATAGCCAAATTGTAAGATAATTTTCATGCATGTTTTTGTAAAATAAAAATATTGTATTTTAAGAAAAATCAATTAATTAATTTTACAACTAGTCTCTAAATATTCATTAGAACTTGGCATGAATTTTAAAAATATTAAAAAAATTATTTATTTATTTTTAATATTAGAATTTATGAATTTACATGTAATATGTATTTTTCAATATTAAAAAGGCAAATTAAGCCCATTATAAATAAAATAACATTATTCTCTCTCTTTTTGTTTACATTTAATATTTAAGAATTATAAATTTATATGTAAGACATATTATTAGTATTAAGAAAAAAATTAATAAAATGTATTTTAGCTTTTAGAATGGCCATGTTAGACTCATAAAATTTTGATTCACTTTATTGATGCGGATTTTCTTTAATTAATATGTAAACTAATAGTTAGAAAAACACAACAAAACCTTAGTAAATAAATAATATAGGTTACCTTAGAATGAATATATGTAATGATCCCAAATTTTAAACACAATTTCATCATAATTAACTTTTCAATTAGATGAAAAATAAAAAGAATTTTTTTTTTATTCTCCTACAATTCATGGAGAGTTTCCCCTAAAATATCAGCACCATATTATCAATAACATAATCAATAAATCATTGCAATCATTATATCTATTGGATAGGATATAACTATCATATTCTTTATCTATTTCATCATATCACTAGATTAAAATACATCTATTCCCACAATTCAATAACTTTGTATTTTTATGATAATCTCAACAAGATAATAATCAAGGAAAATAAAATAAACAATTTACAGAACTCTATAAATTAAATTCATGCATTCTTTACACTCACACATAAAAGTAAACTCATAATATTATAAAAGTTTAATGTGTAGATACTATTAACAATATTAAATGTATCATTCATTCTATTATTGTCTACGCATCAAAATTAATCCCAAAATTTCATTACAAAATAGATTAAAGATCTAAGATTACATATTCATTTCCTAAAGAAAAAGATTTATTAAGATCATCTATAACTCCACACAGGGATGTGATGTATCTGAAAATTCACATAATATGTATTATAAATAAACCAACCATATAATTAACAAAATTCATGTAATTCATATAGCTTACTTTTTTTTATTAAGTTCAAGAATACATTTTCAACAACTAAATCCGACTATAAAGTATTCTTTCAAGCCAAGCTTATAACTTAAACAATTTCATCAACTCAGGTGTCTAAATCATCAATCATACTGACATTAGTGACACTACCCAGGTAACTAGTTAATTGAATTCCTAATTTGTCAAGTATATTGACGCCACTAACCCTATCTAGAATAATTAGTTAAATATTAATCTCGGTAGTCAAATATACTAACACCACTAGTTTCATTCAGGGTAATTAGTTAAATATAAAATATCATCAAACATACTAATGTCAGTAGTCTTGTTGAAGATAATTGGTCAAATAAAAGTTTTGATCATAAGATAAGTTGACGTCACTAGTTCCATTCAGGGTAACTAGTCAAATATAAATTCTGGTCATCAGATATATTGACACCACTAGTTCCATTCAGGGTAACTAATCAAATATAAAATCCTAGTTGTCAGCCAAGCTAAAATCATTAGTCTCATTCAGGGTAACTAGTTAATTTTTCATATTTTCATTGCCAAGGTCATAATTTATATAAATTCATAACATATTTAAAGAAATTGGAGTTATTCAACATCAAAAAATTTGAGCGAAATCAACAATTATGGTGTAAAGTACCTACCTGATGCTTGTGCTCAAGTATAAATCCCCTATTGTTGAATGAATCGTACGGCCTCTCTTATACCAACATGAGCAACACATCATATACAATTCAATTACTATGGAAATCCAATTTAATGTCTCATTTAAAGTTTGAATCTCAAACTAATGATAAGGAAAATATAAACTTTTCCAAGCTTAAATACTTTTCATTAACATATATTTCAATATACCATTTCACTTCTTACCATTTTACTTCATATAGGTAGCATTAAATATATTTTCTTTGCACAATTCAAATACCTTGCTTTATATATATATATATATATATATATATATATAAGTTGGCCAAACATCCCTTATAAAAGAGGTATGAATTTTATTTCCAATAAAATTCCTTACCCTAAAATAAACTCATCAATTAATACTTTTAAATAATGTTTTCTCATCAAGTTAGTCAAACTCATCCATTATTCCTTTATTCTACTATACTTGAAACTACCGTCCAATAAAAAATATTTTTATTCATTAATTCCAAGAAAATTGACACATGATTTATATAATATTACAAATTCTACTTAACATCTTATGACACAATCTTACACCAATTAAATTAATTCTAACCATTATTCCCTTTACTCTCCCATGGCCAAACCTACACAAGAAAGACAAGGAAATCTTTAAAGTTTCTTAAAATTCCATGCACCACCCAATTATTAAATAATCAATCATACACATTAATATTTAAATTCCATAACAATTAATACAACAACACATTCCCCTAATTTGTTTAGTCTTGGTTGAACCTATTATGGAAAAGGGATTTATGGTTTCATTCATATTCATTACAATTAACACTTTGGTCAAACTTTATCCTTTACTTTTAGCATATGTGAACATAATTTAACCATCAATTAGATAAAAAAAAAAACCCTATCCCTTTTTACTTAGCACGTAACTGAAACTTCCTTCCTTAAGGAATGCATGTGTTTTTCTCAATTTCTTTGCAATTCATACATTACTCATTCATTTAGTATCTAACTAACATAATTCAACATGAATTAAATTTAATCAATTTAAGCTACCTACACAGCCCCTTTGCTCAAACAAGTTTTTATGGAAAAAAGCACCAAATATCTTCAAATTTCTATAATTCACCTATTAGTAAGTCATTTCACCTGTAAACCAATGCAACTCTACACCAATTTACACATCAACCAAACCTAATGAATCCAATTCTTTTATATATAATGTTGGCCAATATCTTTATTCATGGTGGGGGGGATTTTCTTTCTAATTTCTCATAATTAATCTATTATCAACCTCTTGAATTCTTCAAACAACACATTTGAACATAAATTCCTTATCAATCTAAACATTTAACCCCACCAACCATCGGGTGCCTTAGAATTGATACTAACCTGACCCTTGATACCTTGGACTGATGTCATCCAGACTTGACCCCATCATTCTAGATCTAGTTACAGCATGACCCTTAAGAATCTTGGATTTAGTCGAGTTCACATTTGATTCAATATTAGCATACCTTAACATCTTAGATTCAATCCTAGTCTTACCATAACATCTTGGATTCAATCCCAGTCAAGCCATTGAGGCGTCTCGTATCCAATCTAAGTCTTAGATCATAGATTAATAATGTAAAAGATAACTTTTAGAAACTAAAAAAAAAAAACATATTTCAAACCTTGTTTTCAATTTGTTTTTTTTTAAGTAGAAAATAAAAAATAAAAACTATACCAAACAACATCTTAACTAATAAGTTGTATGCTAATATAACTTTGTTTTCAATGGCTTGTATCTCCATGGTGTGGATTGGTTATTAGAATTTGGTATTTCTATTGCAAGATTTGATATTTAAATATGGAAAGGATATGACTATAATAATATAATGATAGATGAAAAAATACCCTTTTTTTTTACTATCTGATGAAGTCTTAAAAATTCAAATAATATAAGAATATGGCTCCCTGGTTGGATAATCAGTTAATTGATTGGTCATAGTAATCTCATCCATTCTCTCTAGCCAAGGTAGTTGATAGCTTATATTTGGTGTTTGGTAGGCCATAACCAAGATAGTTGATAGCTTATACTTGGTGCTTGGTAGACCAATATGACTTATGGTTAGTACCTATAAAAGATCTTCTTTGGTAGAGGTGAGGACTTTTCGATGCTTAAATAAATATTTTTTTAGGAAGAGAAAATACAAGAATATTGTAAAGAAAGATGCCATGAAAATATATATGTAGTAGAGAATGAAGATTATGAATAATTAATTTGAATGCTTCATGGTGTATTTATAGTTAATGAGTCTTGTCTTTTTATGAAAATGAGGGTCTGGAGTGTAATTTTACGCTGATAGCATTTAATGATGTATACATATTTTTTATATTTATATTAATGTTTCGTAGAAATAGGGTGGGTCCCTGAAAGATTTTTATACATCTAAAAAGTGTAAAGAGATTAGGATCCAAGACATCAGATGTATATGAATCTCATAGAAGCTGAGCTTTTCTCATAGGCTAGATCCAAGGGAGGATGATCATCCCTTTAGGCATGCTCTAGGTAGGATGGTAATCCTTTTGGGCATACCAAGGAAGGATGAGTTCATTCTTTTTAGTGTGCCCAAAAGAGAAGGATCATAAGGGTTTTGTAGGCTTGTTAAAAATAGGTTTATCACTATCGAAACTTGGTTCAATCTCTAGTATAACTAAAATGGCTTGAGGATTTTTATTACTAAATACAGTACTCTTGAAGCATGATCGTTATTTTTAATTCAAACATAAAAGGATGTCACAACTACAATACTTAAAAGAGTAAACATCTTGTTCCTTAAATTTGTTTATTAAAAGTGGTTACTCAATAGCGAACAAAATTTTCACCACACCGACAGCAATGTCCTTTTTACTCTTTTAAAAGTGGTTCCTTAGTAGCATCCCATGTATCTAAACGACTTTGAGCTTTCTCCACCTGAAAAATCAATATTTACAACGTGATTTTACAATTATATAAATTTTAAAATTTACCATCAACTTAAAAAAAAAACATTATATATACATTATAAAGATTAGATAGTTGGATAAACTCATAGAATTAAGATCTAAGATTTGAAGGTTTTTAGTATAGTTATAAGACTTGAGCCACGATGTCGATATAGGATGAAGCCTGACTCCCAGGTCGGAAGAGTCAACTTGAGTTGATAATTTTTTAAATACCATGATTTAGTTTTTTTTTTTAAAAAAAAGTCTATAAATTTAAGTAGGTTGATTGAGTTGCAATCAACTCAAGTTTTTTACTTGAATTAGATTAAATTAATTTTTTTTTATTTTTCTTCAACCCAGGATCGGTAAAGGTCTCAAGTCGAACCCACTAAGACATTCTAGGTTTTATAATTACAAATCTAGTTTGAAGTTATGTATTATATATCTCAAAATCTATTAGACTTTCTAATAAATTAAATAAAAATCATTTTACCCCTTTGTTTTTACTTGGTCCAAGATTGTGTGAGTGTGTGTGTGTGTATATAGGTAAAATGTCGATATATTCTACAAGTATATATAAAAATAAAAATAAAATATAAAATATATGCAAAATAAATTTACCTCTTTGTCCCAGTTTGTTCGAAATGTAGCCCATAACAAGACTAAAGTCTGCACAGCTGTGCCTCCTAACATTCCGGTCCATATTCCCTATAAAAAGCAGAGACATATTCAGTATTGGTAAAGCTAGTCTTGTTTCACAAAAGCAGATTGAAGACAAGACACCCACATTAACACCAACAATTCATCGTAAACGGACAAGAAAAAATATTATATATATGATCATGCGTTATGGCTCATAAAACAATATATGCACACGCATACCTTTGCTCCCATGTCGCATGCAAAGCCAAGAACGCAGCCCAACGGGATGCCAATGATGTAGTAACATGCAAGATTGACATAAGCAACAAAGGCTTGCCATCCGCACCCAACAGCCACTCCTTCAAAAGGTAAATTTAGAGAAATCAATCAGTCAATGAAATGCTGTCTAACCGTCGGTCTCTATGATCTACAAATCAAGAAAGTTCGTTGAGTTCACATAGATGTGACGGGTGTGGCTTAAATTTAGCGGCTTGCCCTTAAAACGACAAGCAGCAAGAGACAGCAGAGAGGGGACCGCAGGAGAACTGCAGGAACATCCGCAATGCCATCTCACATAAATCACGGAGCCTTACCAGATAAAACAGGTTGGACTCCTCCTAGCACGATGGAGGCTGCGAGGAAAGGAGATAGCTCTGAAACAGCATCGGAAACCACTGTACCGCTGGTGAAGGCATAGCTTATGACATGCCGCAGTAAGAGCACAATAACAGCCAGGATCACAGAGAGGAGCAGTGAGCATAAATTTACTACTATGACAGAAAATGATGTTGCTCTGGGATGTCCAGCACCCAACTCGTTGCTTACTCTCACGCTGTAATTATCAATAGAAAACGATTGAAAAAAATAATTGTCATTATTTATATAAAAGACAATAAACTATCTTGGGGTTATAAATTGGGTCCCAACAAAATAAAAAATCAATTGGACCTTACCAACCATTGTCAGAATTGAGTTGATTCGGTGACATGGTTGATTTGAGCTTCACTTATCAAAACCCAGCAATCAATTTCTTAAGAAATTTCATCCAAACAATATCATATTTTATTTTATTTTAATAAAAATTGGATTAACTATTCTCACTTGAGCTTGTCCTAATGGGGTTTTAAAAACCATGTCATCAACTATCTTTCATTTCTTAGATGAATTATTTGTATAACTGTAAAGAAATACCAATAACAGAGTCTCAATTACAAACAAAAACTGACCTTGCAGCCGCTTGGAAACCGACAGAGACCATAAAACACCATCCGTTTATAGTCATGCTGCATTCAAACATAAAGTGCAATTACTGTTTATAGCAAGTGACCCCAGAAAACAAGATCTTCAATTGATATCTATCTATATTATATTTATAGTCTCAACTATTTTTTGATTACTTAATTTAAATATATTATACCCATCGTTCTTGCATGCGTTTCTCCAATCCAAAGGTGCTACTGAGAGTATTCAAAAAGGTGGCTCTATATTTTATTTTATTTCTTTTTTCCACACTAACCCTCTTCCTTTAATTCATTGGCTCAGTCTGGATCACAAATGGCTAGATATAAACGAGCAATTGATAATAGAGCTGTGTGCTTACCAGATGGACAGGGCGTCCAAGGAAACTTCAGCATTTTTTAGCAACCCTGCAATCAATGTTAATATCTGGTAGTACCAAAACTCAAGGCAGAGCATCACACCTGATGCCAGGGACAGCTTGAAGAAATCCCACAACCCAGAGAAGGCCAGTATACTAAATCCCCTCCACGTGTGCTTGAACTTCTTGCTTACTAGGATGTACACAAACTGGGCTACCACTATAACCCACCATGAAAAACTCGTTACCAGTCCCGCACCCAACAAACCGCCTCCAAGCTTGAAAATCACAACCCAACATAGGATTAGATGAAGCACAAGAGCAGCAGCTGATATGCATGTACTAGGGAAAATCACACTTTGAGCTTGCAAGAATTTTTGTATGGGGAAATTGCAAGCGTAAGCAAAGATTTGAGGGATTAGACCATAGACAAAAATTGCAGCTGCAGATGAAATGGCAGGCGATTCGTGTAGTCCAATTAAGATAGGCTTGCAAAAGATGTATATAAACATAAGTACAAGCCCAGCTAAAGTGAGGAGAATCGTCGATCTTTGCATGTATACGCCTAGCATTTCGTACTTGTTTGCTCCAAACGCTTGCCCACATAGTGTCTCCACTGCACTTCCCATTCCCAACTGCATTGGGGAAAAAAAAAGTCTTTCTTTTAAAAACATATCTCAATTGATTCATGGATTGAAACAGATAGATGTGTCAGTAGTGATTGATACATTTAGAAAATTCTGACAAGAACATGTAATCAACGCATTTTCAGAATGGATCAGTTGAGAACATACCATAACTCCAAAGACAAGACCTTGGATGCCATTATTGCCAAGAGAGGCAGCAGCAAGTTCAAGATTGCCAAGATGACCACAAAACATTTGAGTGGATATGGAAACAAAAAAGTTGAGCAAGTAAACCACGATTGCTGGCGCTGCTAGAGGAAACAGGATTTTCAGTTCAACCCAGGTGGCTCTTAGGATTCGATGAGAGCGGGATAATTCCATGTTACATAATATATCTTCAAGTTCAGAACTCACTGTGTCCGCGGAGAATGATCTCTTGGCATGCAATATTGGCTGATAAGACTCATCTTCAGCATAAATTATCCTGTTGTCGTCGCTGGAGGTGGCCATGATCTTTGGTCTCTGATTTCCCCCCCTCTATATGAGCTAATTTAGCGGAGTTATTTATAAGGTAAAATCTTGGTCTTACAGAGAAATATTTGTCTTAAAAAATCAAAATTATTAAACGAATAATTATTTTTATTACTGTGCCACCTAACATTCCAATCCATATTCCCTGTAAAAAGTAGACAAATATTTGGTATTGGTTACATTATTCTTGTTTCCCAAGAGCAAATTGAAAATATTCACATTAACAATCATCATAAATGGACATAATTTTTTTTCTCAATCATCATTAACACTGATGCATTATGGTTAATAAATAGGTATCCCTTAGTGCCCATGTTAACGTTCACGTAAAAGGAAGAACGCAACCCAGTGGGGTAGTAACAAGCAACAATATTGACATAAGCAACAAATGCTTGCCATCCACATCCAAGATTCAGATAAATCCTTTAGTCAACAACCCACTACCAAAAAGTGTTGTCTAACCGCTAGTATCTGTGAGCTTCAATGAAAGGTAGTTGAGTTATCACGCAAAGCATAACTCAGCTAAAAAATAAGGTGTGAAATTCTAAGACTATATTATAATAAAAATATAGCATATCAACTATTTATTTAGAGATAAAACCCACAATTCGAAACTAAATAGAAAAGGTAATTAAAGTTAAAAACTAATTAGAAAAATAATTAAAACATAAAAAATAACAAATTTTGGATCTAATACGAGGGTCTTCCAAACCAAAGCTAGCTATAACCTTGTCTAAAAAATTAGGTTTGTAGAATCTCTTAATCAAATTTTAGTCTGATTCAATAGTTAATTTAAATTTATGGCTGCTTTATATATAATATATATATTAAATGTAAAAATATAAAAGATCAAAATGAAACAGGTCAGGAAATTAGCAAGTCATATATATACATATACAAAATCAAAAGAAAAAGGGAATATGCTCTCATTCATAAAAAATACAAGGAGACAACTATCTAGAGAGAGAACCAAAAGTATCACATTGGTTAGCTAAGGAACCCGGGATCCAGCAGGTGCCAAAGATAACCAACCAAAAAGAATACCATCCAAAAGAAAATCCAATAGCTAACGCAATTTGCAACTGAAACATAAGATAACCATCAACGGCTACTGAAACACACAAGGGCCATTAATTGCTACCCTAATAGCAAAAGCAAAATAAACTCCGCCAACATCCAGCAAAAGCAAATTAATGGGAACATGCTCCCATTAATTTATGGCAACTTTTGTTAGACTAGGTGATTGACGCATCCAAACTTCTTCTTAGGCTTTGCCTTTTTTATTTAGTCAATACATGTACCCACAACATGTTCTATGTCACTCACCTTCACTTGTGAAAGACTTGACCTCGAGTAAATATCAAATTTTGAATATAATGGCTCATCATCACAATAGAGATAACTATCGAAAGCATTAATGATCTTGGAAATACTCATATTATCTGGCTAATTGATAATATAAGCTTTATCAATAATATTGTTTTATGGGATAAAAATCATATTTCTTCTACTGCATCTTATTATACAGCCCATCAAAAATCTCTCTTTTAATAAAGACAACAATAACCTATCTCATTCTTTGAATACTTTAGCACAATGATGCTTATTGGTAGCCTTGTTATATTTGGCATTGACTTTTAACAATTTATATCACATATCATCAATCATAGCTTTCTCACCCATAGCCATATTCTTGGTAGCAATGTTATATCTCGCATAAGCCTAGAATATTGCAAATACATAATTTTTAATAGTGATTTGCAGTGGTATTATGTTTAACATTGTTATATATAAATTCTATTTATACAAGTACACAATCCTACTACTTTGGCTTATCATCATATATGCTTTAAATCAAGTTGCCAAGTGTTTGATTTAGTAACTCTATTTTCTCTTTTTCTTTTTTTTTTCTTTTTTATGAATGTGTTGTACTAATGAATTGTAATAACGAGTCATATATCCTCCATAAAGTCTACCAAAAATAACAAAAATACTTATTGTCTTGATTAGGAATAATTATTTTTGGCACTTATTGCAAATAAACCATCACTCGATAAAAGCTAAGCAATTAAAAGAACATCATTTGTTTTCTTACAAGATATAACATACACCATCTTTAAGAACTTATCAACAATAATAAATACACAATCCATTCTCATTTGTATGTAGGGTAATCCAAGTATAAAATTCATTGATAAGTCCTTACATGTATTTTTAAGAATAGAAAAAGACATATATAAACATTTATTTTATGCTTGCCATTTGGTTGTTTAAAAAATATAACATTTTGCACAAACTTATCAATATAGCATTTCAAGTGAGGCAAATTATACTTTTAAATGACAACATTAGTACTCTTTTTTTTCTTCTTCATAAATGACACTTTTTTTTGCCATAAATGATCATCCAAGCCTCCTCCATATAAATCTTGAATCACATTATCTCGTAATGAAGGAGGAATGTCAAGCTAATTAACTGTCATCAAGAACCTTTAAAGTTTGTGACATTCTCTCATAACTTATCAAAATCCTTATAATCCTTGTACATTTATTTCAAATAATCAAACCCAATGATCTGTCCTCGTAAAGTAACAATAGTTGGTATTCTACTTAAAGCATCAACAACTTTGTTATAAACTCTAACCTTGTACATAATTTTGATTAAAAAATGCTACAAATTAACCATCTCACTTGCATACCATCACTAATTATCTTCTAACTATGTAAAAATTTTATCCCCTCTTGATTAGAATACAAAAAAAATCTCTTACCTATTACATAGTGTCATAACCAAATTTTTGAACAAATAATAAAAATTAAATATAGTTGATAATTGGGTTAAGACAACAAATCTTGAAGTTTAGGGATAAAATTATCAGATTTGAGAATAAATTGGTCAGAAATTGAAGAATTAATAAGTTTGGAAATTTACTTAAAATTTGAATTATTTTAATTAATGAAATTATAAGAATTAATAAGTTTGTGACTTAATTAAAATTTGATTTAATTAATTAAATAAATTCAGGAACTTAATTGAAATTTATCCAAAAGGGGCAAAAATTAAAAGAATTAATTAAGGATCAAATTGAATAATCCATGAATTAAGGAATGTTTTGTAAACATTGCACCAATTGAGGGATTTAATTGAAATGTATCCAGAAAAGGGCAAAATTAAAAGGAATTTTTATTTAATTGAGAGGTCCAATTGCAAAAATTTCCAAAGTTCAGGGGTCAAATTGAAAACTCCCGTTTCCAGCCAAAACGGCACCGTTGCTAAGGAACAGCCGTGTGTTCTTCTCCATCACGATTCAACAGGAGAATCTCCGATTCATCAGGGGAGCGGATAATCTGCAACAAATTTGATCTTGGACCAAGTCGTTTGCCGATAACCATGCATAATACAGTCCTGCAAAAACAGAACTGGAGGAGGTTGAGTTTGGCTATAAAAGGAGAAAACAAACAGAGACGAAAGAGGAGCCAGGGCGATCAACCTAGAAAAATAGAGCAATCAAAACACAACCCAGAAAAATAGAGAAGAACAGAAACATCAACACAAAAAGCAAAAATCCAGAGCTAAAACAAACAGGGTAGAAGCACACCAGGGGGGAGGACGAACAAGCCTACAACAGTGAAGGGGAGACCCAGCATAAACAGGAGGGACAAAACAGAAAAAAAACCGAAGCTAAACCCAGGAAGAAACCGAGAAAAACCCCAGAGAAAACAGAGCATAAATCATAGTAAAAAAGGAGCACAAGGAAGAAACCAGGACGAAAAACAACCGAGGCAGGAGGTCAGCAACAGGGGAGGCAGAACAAGCAAAACCCAGACTTGTCTTTGTCCAAGGATTCAAGCGTGAATAGGCAGAACTGAAAAGAACAAGCAAAACCCAGACTTGTCTTTGTCCACGGATTCAAGCAGAATAGGCAAACTGAAAAGAACAAGAAAACAGAGGGGAGTGGGTTTGAAAATAAAAAGGAGGAGAAGGACGTTCTTCGGCAGGAGCTAGAATCATCACGCCGTCTGCTTCCCCATCGCTGTCTTCACCCAGGTAAACTCTCTTCCTCAAGCTCTGCGAATTCAAGATTTCAAAATGATGTTCGAAACAGTGCGAAGGTAAATTAATTACCTTCGCACTGTGCAGGGGCACGCGTGAACCAGTTCACGCGTGCCTATTGCATGGCCCAGTTATTGGCCTGAGCCAATAACCGGGCCAGGCCAGCCGGGCCCAGCCCAAAAATTAAAAAAAAATATATATATATATAATAAAAAATTGTGTAGGTAAAAAATATATAAAATAAATTTATTGTTTTTTTATTTATTCATTGACGTAGAATCAGAATAAACATACCAATTTAAATTTATTTCATGGTATTTTACTTGGTTATATAAAAATGTGCGTGCAAAAAAAATAATAATAACTTAAGATAAAATAAAATAAATTTGTTTGGTATATTCACTGACGCCAGAGTCGGGAATAAAAAAAATACTAATGTAAATTTATGTTATTTTATTTTTGTTTTGTTTTTATTTAGCTACATTAAAAAATAAAAATAATGTGTAAGCGTAAAAAATAAATTGATTTTTATTTGATTATTCACTGACGCCAGAGTCAGGAATAAAAAAATGATGATTTAAATTTATTTTTATAGCTACGTGATATTTATCAACGCCAGAGTTGGAAATATTCGTAGTTAAATATTCACTGACGCAAGAGTCAGGAATATTATAAGCAAATTTTCATAACATAAATTAATAAACATTTAGCAATTTAAGACGAAACCAGCAATGCAGTCTGCCTCAGGCAGGACGTTTAAGGGGTGATAATATCTTCCCTTTTACGTAACCAGTCCCGAACCATAGAATCTCTGTTGACCAGTTAGGGTTCCTAGTGACCATAATACTAGGTGGCGACTCCTTAAATAAAGAATATCCACATTAAAGAACAGGATGCCAGAAATCCATTCTTTCCAAAGAATTATAATTTTTAAGGCCGCCGTGATGTCCAGGTGTGACACATAGTACTCTTACCTTTTCAGAGTAAACAACATGGAACTCTTAATTGCATGGGAACCACTTTAATCATAAGCATCATATTTGACCTTTATAGTTTGTTAAATTTTGAAAGCGCTAAACATAGAGCAATGCTTGATATTATATTTTTATCAAATCAAATATCTTTTTTTCTTTTTCTCCTCAATTCAAATCCCTTTTATTCAAGCATTCAATAATTGGTGTAACTATGTTTTTCATATGAAATTATTAAAAATGGTTAGACAAATCAAAAGGAATAATCAGTCAATCATACAATCTCTTTTATATCTTAAAGGTCATCTTCCATTCCTTCCCAAATAAAAATTTGAATTTAATGGTATCCATTTCTTAAATAAATCTTTTTACAAATTATCTCTCCATATAATTGATCAAATATGTCATATAATCAAAAAATCAAAATCTTGTAACCCATAATTATTTTGTTAGTGGTGCACTATTTTTTTTTTTTTTTAATATGTGCCAACTATTATCCTTCTTCAAGGTCAGAAAGGATAAAACTACCCAAGGACCAAGGCTCTCTTGCACATGCCAATTTCTTAACAAATCCACTTTCTTTCAAAACCTCATCCTTTTTAGTTCTCATTCAATAATATGATGGATTTCAAGGCTAGCTTGAGAATTAACCATTCTTCTTCCATATTAACTGGTCTGCTCTACATCAAAGAAAGATGAAGTTTCTTTCCATATAGATAGTCTTCAATTTGTATTTTCTAGTATCCAAAATCTATCTCGTCAAATTTTTCAATTCCAACAACCTTTATTTCATCTGTCATTTTACTATCTTTAAATTTGAATTTTCTAAATCCAACTTCACGGTTGTGTCTGGAATGGTCAAATATGTTAGGGACGACTTTGAAATCACCCAAATTGGACTTTGGATGACTTAGATCTAATCAATCAAAGTTTGGGTCAATGAATATTTCAAATCAAGCCACGTGCCAAGTAAAACGATGGCTTTACTGCACCGAATCAAAAACTCAATAATGATGTGGCTTTGATGACATGGCGGACACATAGGAACAAAGGGTCCCAGTATCTAATGTGGCATATACTAACAAATGACGTGTTACTCTAACTGTACACTAGACATGGTAGTTAACTGTGCATATCCGTGAACGTGTCAACTAACTATTGATGATGTGGCAAGGCAACCCAGATTAGAAATGGATGAAGAAGGAGCATGAGGTAGGTGTAACGTGTCTGTGCGCTTTAGCAAATTTATGGGTGGCGCATTTTGACATGCAATACATCGGTTCGTAGCCAGAGATTCACCATCGAACTCCAATCTACCTCCCCTATACAATGGTATGTTCAAAAACACATTTTGAAAACTTTGATTTCTGGGTTTGGATCAAACATCCTTTTTTTTTCTAATAACTAACTCTAATACCAATTGTTAAGTAATTCTAGAAATCAAACTCACAATTTACATGGTTCAGCAACTTGCCTACTCCACAGAGCTAATTGTTTGTATTAATCAAGTTGGGAACAATACAAATAACAAAACAAAGAGGAGGAGAAAATTTTTCTCCACTCAACTCAACTCTCTTTAGCTCTCTCTCAGTGTTTCTCTCTGTTTTTATATACTATCCATCTCTCATTAGCTCCCTTTATTTATAGCTGATATGAGAGATAATTCTCCCCATTTTAATCAATTGTGGAAACCACTCTTACCACCATTTTTAATATTTGGTTACCTAATTGCAACCACTCTGAACCTTCACCATGCAGCCATGTTTGACATGGTAGCCAACAATCATTTAGTGTCCATACATAACAAGCCTCTCATCGTGAAACAAACAATGGGTACCATGATATGCAGCTAAGCCATTCTCAATGGTCATGTCAAGTTGTATAGATCAATAGGCATTCTTCAACAAGGAACAATGACAATATGAGGTAACACCTTAAATTTAGTCATTGTAATCGCGATGGTCACTTGATTGATCAATGTTTCTATATATTTCCATGGATTTCCAGTTGATCACAAATTGAATATAAAGGCAAAGAGAGAGAAAATAATTACATACAATACGCAAGCTAGCACGCTATAGCCATCCAAAGACTTAACCACAAAACAAGCCATGTTCACAGTTAAGGAACATAATAAGACCATGTCTTTACTAGAAAAAGAAAATAGTAATAACCAATCCTTTGTAAACATGATAGGTATGATTGCACACTCCCATTAGTCTGCACAACAAATATTACCCTTTGAAATATATCACCAAGTCATCACCAACACATAATAAGATCGTCGATCATGATTATATGAACTTGTCTAACAGTGACTAGGTTGAAATAGTTTCCATTGGTTCTACAAAACTTACATTAGATCTTATTCTCGATGGGGTCCTGCATATCCCAAAGTTTTGAGTAAATTTGTTATTAGTTAGCAAACTTACTCATGCACTAAAATGTATTGTGATATTTGTTTTTCTAATTTATGTGTTATACACGACATGGTTATGAAAAGGACAATTAGCCTAGACAAGCAATATAATGAGTTGTATTTTCTTCAAAAGAGTTAGGAACCTAATGAGTCACATACATTAAGAACCATTAGTAAAAAATTAAGCTGAGATAATTAAATTGAGTATGACTTGATTAAAAAATATTTTAGAAATTAAGGACTAGAATATAATTAATATATGGATTATATTTTTAGACCTAAAAAAATCAAGTATAGACTTGATTTAGTTAATTTCTAAGGGTTTTTCATATTTCCTTATAAATAATAAGCTATGCTTCTTATTTAGTATAATTGTTTGTTAAATAGAAAAACTACATAGGTCAAAAAATATAGACTGGAACTCTAGACATATCTATCAATCTCTCATAAATAGAGATTTATGAGATTTCTCACTGGTGGTTCATGTGCATTATTATTGGAAGTTGGATAATTGGACAACTTATGGGTTGTAACAAACCAACCTTTAAAGAATTTTTTTTAAAAAATAAAGCAGATCTTCGAATAATAAA
The DNA here is from genome assembly GCF_005239225.2 of Populus alba. NCBI lineage: Eukaryota > Viridiplantae > Streptophyta > Magnoliopsida > Malpighiales > Salicaceae > Populus > Populus alba. The sequence continues at coordinate 4,832,385 of NC_133294.1, read as the reverse complement.
TCTCTAAACAACTCTAAATATGTCTAATAGAATCCTAGAGATTCTCAAATAATTTTTTATTATTATTTATATTGTGATTATGATATTCAGGAAACCCAACAATTGAAACTTTTTTTAAATGACATACCATGCTTTTAACTAATCGTTCGAGTTATCTTTGCACTTATCAAAGTCAACTGGATCATGTTAGGGCAACTTGCATGGGTTAATTTTAAGTCAAGTCAAGGCTATGCAAGGAGTCATGTCAGGAGAATACAATCTTGACAAGTTGGATCAAGTTTAATAATAATAATAAATAGTTTCTTAGGGTGTGAACTTTTTTTTATTGAAAAGTTTTTTTTTTTTAATCTAAATCACAGTTTAATGCAGGCTGAAAACTAGTGAAAACTACAATAGATTGATAATTTTTCATATTGAGTTGTTAAGATACCTATTGGAGTTATATAAAAAGAAAAGAAAAAAGAAAGAGAAGAGGTTATAGTAAATGTGATCATTTCATTGCATTTTTTACTATTATAAAAAAGTAATTAAAGTGTTTATGTTTTCATAATTGAGTTTTTTTTTTTAAAAAAAAAAACAAAAAGGAAAACAAATTAAACTAGATATAGTTATAGTTATTTGAAGTTAAAAAGAAATTAAGGCTAGTCACTGTCCTAAACATTTAACTAAAAATATATCAAAGTATCTTTTATAAAATAATCAATCTTCCTCAACAACAAGTGCACATCGATCCCAGCTACCAGTCGTGCGTACGTGACTGTCAAAATTAGGACCTCTGAGCTAGGCAAATCTACGGAGATCAGCTTTAATGGCCCTTTTCATTTTTTCTAATGTGGTAGTGTTGGTATTACATGATTCATGTGTGATCCTGACGGATCCTGGAGGACCGTTTAATAATGTTGTCTTACAGTCTATTTCTAAAGAATTTTGATTCAATCCTTGAAATTAAGCCGTTTCATTTTTATTAAGAAAATTAATTTAATCCAAAGAAAAAAAAAAAAAATCTATTCATTTCTATTTATAAAAAGATATTACTTGACATGTTTAAAGTAATTTTACAAAGTAAAATAAAACGCATGTTTAAACTAAAATTTATGTTTTTTTCATTAAAATGATTCTTATCAATCTTATAGAATAATATAAGTTATATACCGGGATCTCACCTAACAATTTAAACTCTTAGGTTGAGATGGTTCTTTGACATGGTATCAGAATATTGATGATCAAATGGTCATAAGTTTGAATCTCATTACCCCTATTTATTTGATAAAAAATCAAGCACAAGATAAAATGAGTCTTTGCAAGTTTCAAGTCTAACGCGCTTTCACTTGAGAGGATGTATTAGATAATAATATAAATCATATATTAGAACCTCACCGAATAGCTTAAGCTATTGGGTTGAATTTGTTATTTGACATGGTATCAGAGCCTTGATGACTAAGCGGTCACATGTTTGAATCTCATCATCCTTATTTATTTGATAAAAAAATTAAGCACAAGGTACCTCATCTAACAGTTTAAGTTATTGGATTGAGATGGTTCTTTGACAAATAGTATCGTAGTTTTTATTTAAAATAATTATTTTCAATAATTAAGGTTTTTGTACATATTTTTAATTATGGATTGAAAAGTGTCCATTATTATTGTATGATAAAAAAGAAAGTGTCAATTATTATGGGATGAATATTATCATCTAACTCAAAACAGTGGAGAGACCTTCTCTCTTTTTTTTTTTTTTTTTTTTTTCTTTTTTTAATAATAGTCAAGGTGTTTTATTTCAAAGAACTGTCTATCATTGGAACAATGGTACCCCGGTTACAAAAAACTATTAAAAATACAGGTAAAAGTAGTGATTTGCGAAGATATATAAAGGATGAATGCAAAAAATATACATAAAAAGAATTGAAATGTAAAAATACTGGATCATCACTTATTTGTTCACTCTAAAATATTATCAGGACTTCTAAATATATCATTCGCAATATATGAAAAATTTGCATTCGTAGCGTTCAACTAGAAAAATAAGTTTAAAAATTGTATTTCAAACTCGCATGATATCCTTTAAAATCAGTATATTTCTTACATTCCAAATATTCCACAAAATCTAATAAGACAACATATTAATTAAGTGCTCGTGGTTAGAATTTGCTTTTTACTTGAACACTCCATTGCAAAATAACATGATCAATAGACTTTGACACCAATTAATGCCCAACCAATTCATTAAACGCTGCTAAAAACACCAAGTTGCATAGCAAATTCACAGTCTCTGTATCGGTATTGCAAATAGAGCAGGCTGATTGACTATTAAAGTTCTTAATCGTCGATTCCATTTAAAGTTCCAGTGCCAAGAATCTGCCCTGAAATCCCCCATTTCCAGTGTCTTTGTTTTCAAGGGTGGAATTTCATAAAGTTGTGGGAAACAACATTGCAAAGTCCCTGCTTCTAGCCATTTATCTGTTCAAACCTTGAAAAAGCACTCATTCTTTAAGATATTTGAAGCTGTCGAATCAGAGTTAACAAATGGAGTATATTCCTTTCTAAGGCTGAGATAATGCAACATTGAAAACTAGAAGTCCATGGACAAAAGAAGGCTTACACTGCTGTTCAATGATGTCCTGCCACCCTTTAGAATTGGGGTCTCCTAGACACCATAACCACTCAAATAACAAAGCCTTATTTTTCCCTTGTAAAGAGCCCGCACCTAGATATCTTACAAAGCTTTCTTTTTCTTGTATAGCTTTCTCTAATATGTCAGCCCCTCCACTGCTATATCAAACAATAATGGTAATAGGTTTAGATCCAGAAATACATTATGAAATAAGACATATCCACTTCTTGCCAAATCCAATGTAAGACATTACTTCCTCCAAATATTCCCAAGCAACGATGTCGACAAACGCCTCATGAAAATCAACCTTCATAATAAACCCATTCTTCCCACTCTTCTTCACCCCATGAAGTACTTCATTTGCCATCATGAATCCATCTAATATTTATCATCCTGATATAAAAGCTGTTTGAATAGGGCTGATTATGCTTTGGCAAGATAGCTTTCAATCTCATAAAGAGTAATTTTCCAAGTATCTTATGCAGTCCATGCATCAAACTGATTGGTCTGAACTCCGTTGACTTTAAGGATCAATGCTACATGTGATGTGTTGGTCCCTTTAGGGAATTTTTCCAACTCTGAAAAATTCAGTCACCATATCAAAGATATCATCTCAATTCAAGTGCCAAGCCTAGAAACTGAATGTGAAGCCATGGGGGACCATCACAGTCCCATACTGCTTCTTGACCTCTGCCATTGTGACCTCCTGCTCCAGTAACCTTGCTTGATTGGAAGATATTGCGTGACATGCTGCTTGTCCCATGCTGACCCTTTTAGAAAAAAGATATTGCAGCCTCCTTACTACCCTTTGGAGAGGTGTGGATGAGCCCATGATGAAGAATCCTGGTGATATTATTTCTTCCCCTCCTAATATCATTTTCCAGTTTTTGAATGGCACTTTGTAGCTGTAACAACTGATTATCCTGATTCCCAAAGTCAGTGCTATTAAATCCACCTCCTAAGCTTATTAGCCATAAGATTCAACTTTCGTACAATTCTGGATCCGCCAATGTGTTCTAGACAGCATTCATGCCAAAACGATTCTACTGTCTTCATAAACATGGGTTGAGAAACCAACAATTAAAGGACCGAATTAAATGGTTTCCAGCCCCAATCCTGATTTTGCACTCCTAGCATCATTCGACAGTGATCAGATAGACCCCTTGAACGACGTGTGAGAGTCAGCATTGAAAACTTCAAGTGACATTCAGGAGGGGCAAATGCTCTGTCAATACAACTCATCGAGTGTCCACTGAACCTTGTGTAACGATGACCACTGAGAGGGTATTCCAGTAAGTTGCAAGATGAATGGAAAGAACTGAATCTCTTGATGTAGTGTTTCATTAGAGTCCCCACCAAGAAACAACGGGATTTCAAAAGCAGATTGGAGGATTACAAGTTCTTCCCATGAAATCCTGCGTTCAGCAATGGAACTCCCTGCGCATTTGAGGTCCAGTTGAACGTGCAACCCAAATGATCCTAACCATTGCCCTCCATATTCAATTGAATCCACCTTGAATGTACTTTCATTCCACAACACTAAAATCCCACCTGCATTGCTTACAGAATCTACCGAGAACCATTTGACAGAATTCTTATTCCATAAAGCGGTGACAAGGCTATCAGAGCATGTTTTCCTCCTAGTTTCAAGTGAGTAACAGACATCAATATCCTCATTCAATAACATAGTCCTAATAGAATCCCTCTTCATATATAGACATACCCAGTTTTGCTGCAAACTGCAATTACTGAGTTGCAGTCCAATCATTCACCTCCCTATCCACCTGTCTTCTAATATCTGCTTCCATAACGCCAAATCTTGTGTACTCTCAAAACCCAGAATTTTCCCAGCATTTAAAATCAATGAATTTCAACGAATTCCTTAAACCTATGCTTGAATAACATAAAACTAACAAGATATACCAGGTAATATAAAGAAAAATGCAGCTCTTTTTTTTATATGATCTGTTCTACAGCATGCAAGATGTGATAGTTTTTAGTAAATTCGTTCTGGTTTTTAATGAGAGAAAGAGAAATCAAAAGAATTTTTACATGATTCCTTATCCATTATGTTAATTTAAATTAACAAAAGGACTGCGAATCTAAAAATATGTTGGGGATCTAATTGAGACTAGAAATGAGTTGAAGTTCTATGTACAGGTTGGAGACTTTGTTTAAGATCTACGCATAAAAAACAAGCATACAAAAAAAATAAGTAACATAACTTCCTCATATATTATTCACAAATCATATTAATTCTATGCGTTATTAATTAAGACTAATGAACTGTAGCTTAAAGAAGCACATAATTAAAACAAAACAAGTACTCCGTTTTTTATTCTTGAAAGTGTATTAGAACAAGGAAATATTGAGGTGTGCTCCCTCATCAGACATCGCCGTTCAAACTTCAAACTATACATCACAATAGACATCACTCTTTTATCATCGTAAAACCAAAAACAAAAACAAAAAAATCACATTTCACTTTTTATTTGATTTGGGAGAAAATTAAAGAAAATAAATGGCAACAGCTGCTGATATTGTTCGAGATGTTGCTATTACACAAAAATAGCACAAGAAATGACATTAACTAGCACCTTGTCACAATGGAGGCACCGATCATTGTGATCAGGAATCTTCAACTCGTAGAATTGCCGGATGCTAATGTTCCCATAACAGTTTTTAGCTAATGAAACGACAAATTGATTTAATCCTTCAAAAGAGGCTGCTTGATGTTGTCCCATATATTCAACCGATTTGTTGCTTTCTCAACCTGAACAATCCAAAATTCAACATTCATATGTTCTTACGAAACATTCCAAAACTGTTCAATAAAATTATCCATCTGCCAGCCCAATGATCATACGCACAATAAAATTAAATTGGTAGATAGCATATATCATTAATTATTATTGAAAAGAACTAATCAAGGAGTTTCCCTCCTCACTGTTTATTAGAATAATATATGTTTTTTTTTTCGTATTTTAATATTCAATTTATTGAAAATTAAAATTTATTATTTATTTTGGTTTTTTTATAGGAAAAATATCTCAACATGGGATTATTAATTAGTTTTACTATTATTATTTTTTTCTATCATAATATTAAAAAAAAAATGGTCTATTTATTGTTAAATAAAAAATTGTTTTGAAAAAAAAAACTTAATTATTATGAATTAAATTTCTTAATTTATTTTGATTTATTTTTTATGGATTATTATTATATTATAAAAATGTACCAGTAAGAGGTTGGTGCTCGATTTTTTTAGCATCTATTTTTTATTATATTATTAAATAAAATATTTTTAAAAAATATAATTATTGAAAATTATATTTTATAATTTATTTTAATTTATTTTTTATGAGTTTATTGTAATTTTAATATTATTTTTCTACATGTAAATAAAATTTGATCTCATGACAGCTTAACGCGAGAATTATATCTAGTACGTACAATATGCTACAATAACCTAAGGCATTTCAAAAGGCTAACACGCTCTAGCAGTGAGCAAAGTCCAATAAGAATGTTAGGCTTGTTGCCTATTATTTATCCAACTTTCGAATTGTCCTTGTATATTTCCGCTTCTCAATTATTATGTGTTATTTGTCATCTCCCTGTGCCTAATTAATTGTTTCTATATGTATCAACACAACTTATTATTATTATTATTATTATTATTATACTTGAGCTAGTTTTTCATACATTAAAATTAAGTTTGTTTTAGATTGGATCTTAACATGTGTTTGATAATGTGTTTAAAAGTGTTTTTTTAGTGTTTTTTGTCTAATTATTAAAAAGCGTCAAGTTGAAGTTTTTTAGATTTTTTTAATATTCTAACATCAAATAATCATCAAGATAATCTTTATATAAGGATTTTAATTAAAAAATTATTAATTTGATATAATTTTAAATAAATTTAAATGATTTTGATAGATATAAAATGATGCATATGAAAAGACTCATCCCCTAATCATTGATAAATTGTATTATTCAATTTTTACTAGTTTTCTCTCAAGTTTTCTATTCTTTTTTTCTTTTTTTTTATCTACACTTTTTGTATGTATGTGAGTTTGCTTGATAGTTGATTCGTTATCGAAGAAATGTCCCACTTAATATCCCAAAAAGAAAAGAAAAGGGAAAAAAATGTATATATTAAAAAAGAAAATGAGAAAAAGAAATATTAAATTTACCTCTTTATTCCAGTCCGTACGAAAGGTAACCCATAATAATATGATAGTTTGAATAAGCGTGCCTCCTATCATCCCAGACCATATTCCCTGTTATATATCAATATACACACACACACACATATATATATAATCATAAAATAGAAACCATATTCTCCATAAGCAAATCGAATTGTTTTCCTATTAACGAGTGATGAGTTATATATACGGCAATATTAAACATTATTTTGCTAATTCAATCTTGATTCGATTTCTCTCTCAGGCCATCACATGAGGTATGGTTCAAGCTAGGTACCTTAACACCAAAGTCCAACTTGAAGCCAAGAACACATCCCAACGGGATACCAATAAAATAATAGCATCCAACATTGACGTATGCAACAAATGCTTGCCATCCACATCCAACAGCTACACCTTTATATAAGAACTCAAAATAAATTCAATTTTAGGAAGAATAATACTCAAATGAAAGAAAGAAATGTATAACTACTGGCCTATGATTGTGATTGTAAGAATTGATTGCTACTTCTTTGGACAAAAACATAAATCCTTTTCAGAAAAGGATCGCCCATATAACATATGGAGGAGGTTAATTGCTTTTGATAAATGTTGGGTTAAAATATTAGAGAGAGAGAGAGAGAGAGAGTCTTGAACAATCAGATTAGACAGCTAGTTATTTTTTAATTAAATAAAGTGATTTTGAAGTTGGCATTCACAAAATAAAATCATAGAAACCAAGAAGACAGATTTCCTTATGAAGTTAAAAAACAAAAATATTTCTCATCGGTAATACCTTGCATCACACCCCTATCTTGAACCTATAAACTTTGAGTCGGTTTGGTAGCATAGGTACTTCTAATCATAGTTATTAAACCCAGATTGATCTAGTAGGTCAACTCGAGAGTTAAACCTCTTTTTTTTTTAAAATATGAGATTTGAAACCCATTAATATATATACTTTATGTTTATAAAAAAAAAAACTATGTTTTTTCAATATAAAATTTTATCTTTTTTCAATGTGGGATTTGAAACCAATCAATATAGATACTCTATGTTCACAAGAAAAAAAAAACTATGTTTTTTTAATATGGGATTTTATCTTTTTTCAATGTGGGATTTGAAACCCATCAGTATAAATACTCTATGTTTTCAAGAAAAAAAGTTATGTTTTTTTTTTATTTGAGATAAAAAAAACTTTTTTGGTTTAAATACTTCAACTTAAAAGGTTAATATAATATCTTTTTAATATGGAATAAAAAACTTTTTAAAATATTCTTTTAAATTTTATTATTTACAATATGTATAACCTATATTTATATGGATTTTTTTCTTGATTTTTTTCATATAAAATATTAAAACTTTAATTTTTCTGGATTGATCCATGAAACCCGGGACCCGGCTTCTTGGTCGGATCAACCCCCGAACTAGATTTAATAACTATAGTTTTAATTGAAACTGGGTTGATAATTTTAAAAATATTTAATTAATTAATATACTATAAGGATCCTAATTAAAGCTTTCTATTAAAATATAGATTAAAAAAATTATAATTTATAACTCTTTCGCAGCAGCAAAAAACACACAGAGAGCAAAGGGAGCCTTATGTTATAAGAACAAAACCATTATGCTTACTTTTATGCGATTGTCCCCTGCATAATTTAAAACCAAGGTCATAGAAAGCAGATGCTACTACTTAGGTTACTGGTTACGAACATCTTACCAGATAAAACAGGCTGGACTCCATTCAGTAAAATAGAGATGGCCAAGAAAGGAGAGAGTTCTGCGACAGCGTCGGCAACTGTGGAACCACCAGTGAAGGCGTAGCTGATCACATGGCGAAGGAAGAGCAGAACAATAGCTAGGGCCAGAGCTATAATGAAGGAGCTTAAAGTTACAGCCACTACAGCAAATGATGCTGATTTGGGATGTCCAGCTCCTAATTCATTGCTTACTCTTACACTGCATTTAACAATTAACTAAATTTAATGTTTCTGAAAAACAATTCTCCCACCTACAAATTATTTTCTTCTATGTCAACTTGTATGTCAATCACTATGCTAACTTCTTCGTCCGAATGATTTTTAAAATAAAATAAAAAAAACCAAACCTCATTGATCATTTTGCTAGTAGCTAGTAGTTATAACAAGTAAAGCTAACCTTGCTGCTGCGTTGAAACCAACTGAGATCATGAACACCCATCCTGATATTGTCATGCTGCGTTCAAATAAAGCAAATACTCAAAATAGTGTGAATCATGCACACATAAAAAGTGACTTAATCAAGGAATTTGAAACATAATCAGGCTAGATTTTATGATTTTCCTTCGAAATTTTTTAGCTAAATTAAGTTGATAGAGAAATTTCTACACTAACAAATTAATTAATAGTGGGAGCATAATTATATATATGTTGCAGAGTTTGCTTTAATTAACAAACGAATGTTTTTTTTATGGATAAACATTCATATATTTAAAAACTTTCTCTAGAAAAATATGATCATTTCATACTTCCATGTCAATCAATCAACTATACAATGATTCTATGCGAAGTGCTTAAAGTTCATGTGCTATCTAATAATGCAACCTACTTATTTTGAATAAGTACTATGATCCGGCCCTCGAATTAAACGTGATAGTGCAGAGTCGTCCCTACATGGAATGGTAGCTCAAGCGTACATGGTGAACGTTTGTTCTTCATAGAGAAATTAGGCATGCATGCGCGACAAGAACTGTGAGTGTGTACGCATAAAGATATAATTACTTGGCCACTTGGAATTGACCCAAGAGCCTCGAGACAAAAACTTAATAATCGTCGATCGTGGTAGCCATTAATTGTGAACATAAGATCGACCAAGTGGTGAGAGAACTGGTACACCTCATCAAAAATCTTAAGTTTTATGTAGAGGTGTTCTGCCTCTGTCGTTGACGACTCTTTGTGATATAACCCTATTTGCAGAGCTTCGACTTTGACATGGATACGATCATGAAGATATCTCCGGAGATAAATGGTACTGTATGCTTGGTGGGTTGGATAACATGATGTTTTTTTATTAAAAATATATTAAAATAATTTTTTAAAATTTTTATTTTTATTCTATATATCAACACAACACATGAAAACTATTAAAAAAACTTTCGTAAAACAAAAAATAATTTGAAAAAGAACGTTGAATTTGTTGTGTCGAAAGTTTTTTTTTTTTTTTTTTAAAAAAAAAAAGAGCAATCCTAGACATCTCCTCAAACTCACTCACAAACCGACATTACTTAATTATTAAGGTAGTATAAGAGCCTCCTTTCTTACCAAACTGTCAGAGAGTCCAAGGCAATTTCAGCATCTTTGAGTAGACCAGCAATCAAAACAAGAATCTGGTAGTACCAAGTCTCAAGGCATAACATAACAGCTGATGCGATCGATAACTTGAAGAATTCCCATAAGCCAGAAAAGGCCTGTAAACTAAACCCCTTCCATGTGTGCTTGAAATTTCGGCTTGCTAGAACGTAAGCAAACTGTGCCCCCACTAAAACCCACCATGACAAGCTCAAAACCAATGAGGCACCAAGCAACCCCCATCCCAATTTGTAAATTGCAATCCAACTCAGTAAAAGGTGCACCACAAGGACACCAGCTGATATGTATGCGCTAGGGAAAATTATGCTTTGAGCTTGTAAGAACTTTTGTATGGGAAAATTGGCAGCATAAGCAAATATCTGTGGAATAAGGCCATACACAAATACTGCAGCTGCTGATGCAATGGTGTCTGATTCACCTAGTAAGATCAAGAGAGACTTAGAAAATATGTATATCATCATAAGTGGAATCCCAGTTGCCATGAGGAGTACTGTTGATCTCTGAAGATATATCCCCAACATTTCATACTTGTGTGCCCCGTATGCTTGGCCACATAGTGTCTCCACCGCGCTTCCCATCCCTAACTGCATGCCGTTTTTAATTTTATCAGATCATCGAACTCAAGGTTTTACGAGGAAAGAAAGAAAAAGACAAACACCAAACCAAGTTTTTTCTTTCTTGAGATTGTTTAGTTACCATAAGGCCATAGGCAAAAATTTGGATTCCGTTGTTGCCAAGTGAGGAAGCAGCAAGCTCAAGATTGCCAAGATGACCACATAAGATCTGGGTTGACATGGAAATCACATTGTTGAGCAAGTAAACCACAACTGCTGGTCCTGCTAGCTTGAAGAGTATCTTTAACTCAATTAAGGTGGCTCTTTGGAGTCGCTTAAAGTATGACAAACTTGTATCTGATAGTACATCTTCGAGTTCAGAACTGATTACTGGCTCCTGGGATGGTTGCTTGTCTAGCAACATGGGTTGATGAATCTCATCATTTCCAGTACTGGAGTCATCTACTGTGTTTTCAATACTGTTGGAGGACATGATTTGTGTTTCACACTCTTTGTTATAGGATTTTGTATGGGTGGCTAAGTACATATACTGAAGGCTTAGCTTAAAATGAGAGTGGAGTGTGCTGGTGGATGTAGGATGACCACTAGAAAAAAGATGTGTGTAGGAATATCCATCTAACAAATTCATGATGATTTTTATTAAATATAATAACTCGGAATCTTGCTCAAATGTGATGTGAAAATTTGAGGACTATATAATAACGAAGAAAAATTTATTATAGATATGAATAATGTTGATTAACATATTATAATGTTTTCAAGGTCTTGATTCAAAATACAGTATATTTTTTTCTGTCAAATAACCATCTCAATCTAATAGGCTAAACTATTATATGGTTTCAAGATATGATTTATATTATTCTCTAACAAACCTTTTCAAGTGAAAGCTTTTTGAGCTTGAAACTTATAAACTTTCACTACCTTGTGCTTAATTTTTATCAAATAAATAAGGATGGTTGAAATTTAAACTTGTAACCACTTGGTTATCAAGATTATGATATTATATCAAAAAACCATCTTAACCAATAATTTAAATTGTTAAGTAAGATTGCAAGATATAATTTATATTATCTCTAACATTTTCTAATAAAAAGTTTCCAACTCATCTACTCCCTTTTGCTTCTTTGTTTTTTTCTTTTTTTTTCCTCAAAAATAACCTTCTTTTTCTCAAAAAAAAAAAAAGGCACTTGAAAAATAATGTATATAAACTTGACAGAAGGACTTTTATACAAATTTAAAAACACAAAGGATCAAATATATACAATACTTGAAACCATAAAGAGAAATTAATTAATTTCATTAAATTATAGAGACAAATTAAGTTATAGTTTACTCCTTAATATTATAACCATTTTGTAACCAGATTCATTCTATATACATAATAACAAAAAAAATTATGGTAAGAGAAAATCTAAAAAAGTATATACATCGTTATATTAATAAAACCTACAAATTGATCCTACGTTAAATCATGATTCAATTAAGGGCTCATATATTCTTAAAATATTTTTATCATGTTTTCTTTATTTTTAACATTAATAGATGTAACTCTCCAAAAAATATAATCGAAGACTGAAAATATAATCCAAAAAATATTTTTAACATTAGTGAATCTCTCCATTAGTATATTCATTATCAATTAACCTTAATATTTCTTCTCAAAAAATATTCTCAAAATCTAATATGTTTTTTAATATATATATATATATATATAGAAAAATCATATATTATTTATATTTTCATTTCATTATAACTTCATATCTTAATTTTTATTTTTATTTTATGTCAAAAATCATTTCAACCCAATAATTTTATAAGTTGTTAGGTAAAATCCAGTTTTTTTTTTTTTTACTTGAAACTTGCAAAGAATTATCTTTCAACTCAATAGTTTAATTTAATTAAAAAAGAGAATGAGGATAGTAAAACTCAAACTCGTGATTATTTCGTTAATAATGTTTTCATATTATATCAATAAATCAGTTCAACTCAATAACTTAAACTAGCAAGTGAGGTATCAGGTTATGATTTATATTATTATCTAAAATTCTGCAAGTTCTAATTTACACAAAATATCATTATCATAAAAAGTGAAACCAATTATTACGATTATGATTATTGAAAGCTCAACATATCTAACTACAACTTTTATGAAAGAACTTAACCCTAATTTCATCATTTTCAAGTCCTAATATCCTCTGAAAATCAGGAGAAGAAATTGCCCATTTTTTTTCTCTATCGTAAGCATTATAAAGATAGGGCAACTGTCATAACATATTTTTTTTATTATTCCCCAAATTCACTCCTTTTTCTTCTAAAACAAAAATTAAAAAAAAATAAAAACTGACAAAGCAGAGAAAGCAGACCAAGGAAGATCTCAAACATATGGGAAAATCAAACTATAATTTTGGATGAAATTCAAAGCCTAATTGTACCTTATTATACCCAAGACTGAAAAAACAATACAGATTCAAGGTCAAATTAAATTATTATTGGATGAAATCTTCATAGAAATTAATTCCAATGGCATAATTATATTTCTAATAGGCTAATTTAATTTAATTATAGGCCAAATTGAAGTTTAATTATATTTGAGAATTAATTTGAGTCCGATTGAAGGATTTAATCAAGTACAAAGACTTAGTTATCCTTTAAATAGATCAAATTAATTTTACTAGGGGCTTAATTGGTAAAAATTTAAGTTTGAGAGCCTAATTTGGGCTTCATTGAAAAGATTGAATTTTAAAAAATTTAATTTAATTTTTACCAAGTGAATAGGTTGAAATCATGGGTACAATTGCAAAAAAATCAAAGTTTTTTAGGTCGAATTAAGGGTTAAATTGAAGAAATTTACATTCAATGGACAATTTTATAAAAGGCGTCAAACTCTGAGGACAAAATTGATAAGAATCAGGGGCTAAATTGAAAATATTTAAAAGCTTGATGGTCAATTAGAGATTAAATTACATAAATCTGAGACCAAGGATCAAAATAAAAAAGGCTGCTAACTTTAGAGCTAAGATTTGAATTTCACAGGGATGCAATTGAATTGATTATTAAAATCAAAATTGCAATTGAGGACTTGATTGAACAAATCAAAAATTAAGGACTGCTTTGAAAATTAGATTTTTTGGCACCATTTTCCTTTTAAATGATAAGTCATTTTTTTGTACAAAAAACATCATTTCATGCACTGTTCATTAAAAAAAAAAAAAACAGATGAAACGATGTCGTTTTAAATGGCATTATACGCAATCTTCTTCCCTTAACGCGTAAAGGCAGGGGAAGAAGGTTTTCCTTCCCCTCCTTTATAGCGTATGTTTGTTTATCTCTCTCCCCCTCTCCTTTCCACTTGCCAAAAAACTTAACATAACCCACACCCCCTCATGGCAGACCCTCATAATGAAAAAACCATAAGAGTCATACCCTGCGGGCAACTGCACAGAGGCCGCCTCAACCACCCATTCCATGTGCCATGACTGGACAGGGGTAGTAGCTCTGTCTCCCCCTTATAAATACCAGGGGACAAGAGAAGCAAAGGAGAGGGGAGAGAGAGATGAAATTTTAGAGGATTTTGAGAGAGGAAAAAAAATGAGACAATGGAAAAAAAGAAAAGAAAAAAAAGGGGTGATTTAAGAGTTGAAAAGTAGAGAAAAAGACAAAGAAAATAAGAGAGAGAGAGAAAGGAAAAAAGAGAAACATAAGTGAAAAAAAAGAGAGAAATAACAGAGGAAAATAGAGAGGAGAAAAAGAAAAACAACAGAGGTGAAAAAGAGAAAAAAACATAGAAGAAAGGAAACAGGAAAAAAAAAAAAGACAGAGAAACAAACCAAAACAAGAGAGGAGAGGAGGAAGAGAGAATAAAAAAACATAAAGAAAAAGAAACAAAGAGAAGAAAAGAAAAAAAAAAAAAGGGATGAACATCATGAGCCACCACCTGCTTTCCTTGCCGCCGCCACCAGTGAACACAATCGTGAGCCACCGCAGATCAGCTTCCTGCTCCTCTTCTACTTCGTGATTCACTACCAGAAAATCAATAAATACAAACGGAAATACCGCTGTCGATAAATTTTCCGAGGGATTTACTATTCTATATACCAAGGGAATGAAATGTGGAGGTAGTCGGGAAATCCGTAGTGAACATTGTTCATCATGTCAATCAAAGGGAATTACCGACTTTTTCCGTCGTATTTTACAGAGAGCTGAACTGTTCACTTCCAATGTCGGTAATTGTTTTAGGACAAAATCACCGAGGAGAAAATGCGTTTTTTTTTCATTAATATTACACTGTTTTATTTAAATATTACAGACGAATCACCGTTGAAAAAATCATCGGTAATTTTTGGCGATTTCAGACCAAAAAATAGTAAAAAACTGGTAATTCAAGAATCCGTCCTTCTTCTTCTTCTTCTTCTTCTTCTTCTTCTTACTACTTTACTTCTACTTGTTCTTCTTCTTCTTCACTAAAAAAAAATGTAATCTCCTTCTCTTTCTCCATGCTCGGTATGTCTTCTTCTTCCTTAAAAAAAATATGCTTCACGAATTTTTTTTTTTCCTTAGCTTCAAAGTCTTTCTTTTTCTCTTATTTTTTCATGAAAGATTTAATAATTGTATAAATGTTAGTTTTTTTTTTTTTTCATATGAGATCAATTTTTAGTTGATTTATTTATAGATTTTTAAATTTTTAGCATTGCATTCATTTTTTTCATATGCAAATTTGTTTGAGTTGATTTTCCAAGCATTTTGAGTATATATTATACAATGTTTGATTTATGCTTTTCGGTAAATCCGTTGGTAAAGGTAATAAAAACCGGCGTCCCGGTAAATCCGTTTTACTGAAGGACAAAAAATTACGACAAAAGATTCACCGACAAAAATTCTGTCGGTGATTTACGGTAAATTAATTACCGATGGAATATGTGTCTTACGCCGACGGAAAAAGTCCGTCGGTAAAACTGTTAAATCTTGTAGTGATTGGTTCTATAAATGAAATGTGAGAGTAAATTAATTCTCTCAGTTCATATGTAGAGAGTTTTCTCCATGTTTTATGTGCTAAAGAATATAAAAAAAAAAAAAGAGAAAGAATGTGGGTTTCTTTTTGGGTTTGACCTCAACCCAAGCAGGGTGGGCTCAGCCCACATAATTGGGTTGGGCTCAACAATTATTTTATTATATAATAATATATAAATATTATATTATATATTAAACAAAAAAAGCAACCAAAAAATACAAAAATTCATTTAAGAAATTTGTGATTTTTCTATATATTTTTTCTATCAATTTTGCTTAATATTGGTTTGTATTTTTATGTTCTAAAGATACAAATCTGGTAATAAAATAATCGGTTTTCTTCTAAACATTGCAAAAAAAAATTATATGAGAAAACAACAAAAAAATATCTTGTTTTCATACATATGGATAAGTCTCTCAAGGTACAAAAATCATATCGAATTTTCATATAACAAAAAAAAAAAATTTTATATATGTATTAGCATGTATTTTTTTGCTTTAATAACTGGTTTATTAAATCCATGAGAACTAGGCCAATATTTCTAAAATACCAAAAAATTATTTTGTTTTCTTTTAATATATGAGATTATGAACTTATACGTAAAATGTATTTCTAATATTAAATAAGAGGTAGTTGTTCTTTTTGTTGACATTTGAATAGTTAGGTTTTACCCAATAAAATAAGGATCTCCTTACCGAGAATGACTTTTCTTAAACCTTAGACAAACTAAGAATTAAAAAACACTAGAATACCTTTGTATCAGACAATTAATCATAGAGCTTACCTTAGACAGGGCATATTTAAAGTGTTAATATATTTCCTTTACACAACTAGTCCTTGTGCCCGATCTCTTAAACCAATTAGGGTTTCTAGTTATTAAAATACTAGGTGGCAATTTTCATTCCTTATTCCCACTGATAATACAAGAAATCCTTGTCTCCCTCATTTCTCGATTTCCAGATACCAAGAGTGGACTCATTCGTTGTGATGCTGCACACGTGCGATAAATATAATCGATCTCATAAGTATCATACAAAATCCTAGAAATCGAATCACTTTTCAAGAAATACAAGACATCTAAGTTATATAAGTGAAGATATTTATTCACTGATAAAAAAAAAAATGAAAAGTGATTACATTGATTATAAAACTAAATCTTTGGTCATGAAAAATGATTCGATCCAATTCTCCATCTTAAGAAAAAAATAAAGGATTGATCAAATTCTATTAAGTCTAATTAATAATGATCATAAGTATTTTTGAAAATGATTTAGAAAAACAAGGGGTTAAAAAATAATTTTTATATCTTTTCAAAAAAACATGTTTAGAAGACTTTAACAAACAAAAATGCATGAAAAAAAATACATTATGGTAATGATGATTTTTATTGATTTACTTGTTTCAGTGATGTTTCATTCCAATCTTCATCCTCTATTCTTTTGATTTTTTATTGTTAAAGTATTGTTTAAGGAGAATGTCGCATAAAGATTTAGAGATTTGAATAGAATATCTCGAAATGGAGATTTTTCATAGAGTGATGCTTCATTCCAATTTTTAGCCTCTATTCTTCCTGCTTTTGATCAAAACGCGTCATTTCTAATAATGTGAAACGATATCATTTTTTGACCTTAATTGAAATAAGGTTTTTCAATTTCAAATCATGCCAAACTTAATCTTTGTCTATATATTTTAGCATCTTTTGTGTTTTGGTCTTTAGGCTTCCAATTCTTTTATTTCCGGTCAATTTTCAACTCTTTCTCTTAATTTCTTTCAATTTTTCCCATGATTGAATTACAATGTGCCCTCTCATATTAGTCTTTGATTCTTCAAACCTTCATTTTTTTAAGCTAGATTGACTTTTAATTTCAATTTTTTTTTAATTAAATCCTCAATCAACTTTTCAGTTTTTAATTTATTTCAAAATCATCCTTGAACTTCAAATCTCCTTCACTCTTAGCAAAATTAAATCAGATTGAACCCCTTTTTTTTCTAAATTGCTGATTGAAACCTTGATCATGGCTCAAAAATTCTCAAACTTTATTTTTGCTCATGATAATCAATTATCGGTCCAATCTCAACCCCAACTATTTTTTTTTTGTTATTTTTACATTTGTTTTGTATTTTTTTTTTCAATTTTGTATATTTTATGATTTTCAAGATTTTTTTAACACACAAAAATTAAATAATAACAAAGAAAATAAAGAAATGATTAATATTAACTAAGATTGTTGAAAAGATATTTTTTGGATTTTTTTTCTATTTTTTCAAAATATATATAAAAAACTGGTAATCAAAAATTGAGTTATGATAAATATACAGGTTTTAAAAACACACTGAAAAAATAATAAAAAATTTATAATACTAATTTCAACTCACAATATAAAACAATACAATATAACAAATATGAAACTAACCAAAATGTAATATAACAAAAGAAAAAATAAGAGTGACATTGATTGGGTCCAAGAGTGCTCAAAATAGCTTGAAACTCATTAGCATATAGTTGAGGCAAGACTATTCATGCGTTAATGTGTCCAAAGTCTAAAAATCACAAGCTCAGACTTCCCAAAATCCATTCAATTCTATTGAAGAGGCTGCCTTTTGTCATCCCATGAACTCACCCGGTTTTTCGCAACCTCCACCTGAAAGTTACAGCAACATAAAATATGTTTTTTAGTCAAATTTATTTTTTATATCATGGGTAAAAACCATTTGTGGAGGGCTCGAAAAAAAACGCTGAATAATATTATAAAATAATGCTATAAAAATTTCATGAAAAGAATATAGAAGATCAAAACAGTATTCATTTTTATATTATTTTTTTTAAAATAAAAAAAAACAAACAAGTCATCTATATTCCTAGAATTCAGTGACCGAAGAGTAATTAAAAAATTTATTTTTCAATCATTTTTTATTAAAAACATCCTATAGAGATAATGATTTATAACCTCAAATAACTCTAAAATTATCTAAAAATCCAAAATCAACAACTTCTTTTGCTTAGATATATCATCTTAGATGATGGAAAGGCTAAATAATACCCAGTATAACTCTTTTTATTGAAAGGAAGTTGTTGACATAAAAATCCACCTATTCATGGTGGTGTCAATTGAGAACCTTTTTTTTTCCAATTAAAATCCAACAAATTTCTATCTTATCTCTCAAATTAAAAATTAAAAAATAATAAAAATAAAATTTAATTTGTACGAAAATAGAATTTTCAAAATTAAAAAGATCAAAAATTTATCAATTAAAAAGTAGAAGAACTAAAGCTAACTTTTCATGCCGACTTTAAAACTTGCCCTTTCTCAAGAAATTAATTTAAACTGCGCATTAATTTAGACCTGTAAAAAAAATTAGAAAAAAATGACACACCATGTTCTATGCCCTGGTTCATACTAGCGAGGGAGAAGCTACACTAAAAACCCCATGCGTTTTAGTTTTTTTTTTTATAATTAAACAGTGTACCTCTTTATTCCAGTCTGTTCTCCAAGTAACCCAGAGCAAAATCAAAGTTTGCAAAACTGTGCCCCCCAACATGCCTGACCATATGCCCTGTAGAAAACAATAACTATATAACAAACATTCATGATAAATTTAATTCAGAGGGTTTTAATATAAAAAAACATTATACTTAGAATCATTTTGAATGTAAAAAATTGAATTTTAAATGGATATCAATCCTCTAAAAATGATACAAAAAATAAATTAAAAGTCACCTCATTTACTTTTACTACACCTAGAAAAAATAATTTTAAAAACTAACTTTTCAAGAATACTTATATACATATACATCTTTTCTTAGAGATTTTCAAAAGGAATAAGATGAATGTAATGAGAATTAATATAAAAAACAAAAATAAATTTAATTTCATATGGAAAAAACTAATCCAGAAATGTACCAAGGGAATAATATATTATTACCTTGGCACCGAGGTCAAATTTAAAACCAAGAAGCACCCCTAGTGGAATACCAATAAGGTAGTAGCATCCTACGTTGACATATGCAACAAATGCTTGCCATCCACATCCAACGGCCACCCCTTCAGCACACACAAAATTTAAGAAAACAGTTAGATTTTGTACTATATATCATAATGAAGACCACGTGAAGTTCCATCTTCGACGGAACACTTAAGCTTGATTTGCGGTAATGACAACCATTTGATGTTTACCCTTTCTTCTTTCCTCGATTTTGTCCAACATCTACCTCCCTATTGGTTTCCGAATCATGCAAATTACTTGTATTATTGTACATAAAAATAAAGATATTTTTTAGTTTTCATCAAAACATTTTTAAAAAAAACTATTTGTTTCATGCATTTAGTTTAATAAATAGTTTATTAATAATGCTAACTTAAGTCCACTATTTTAAAAAATTTAAAAAAAAATTATTTTGTTTCTTTTATAATCTAGTGTTACGACCTTATAATGTAAGACTTATATTCTGGGTATTAAGTTTTTTGTTTGAAGTCAGAACGATTTAGGTTTTATCTAAATAATAGTAAGGATCTCCTTTTTATCGATATTGAGAAACTTTTCTAAAACCATAATAGTGACGAACCAACAACAGAAAACACGACAAGATCTTAAAATATTATCATACAATAAAACAATTGGAAGCTCTTACCTTAAATTATGACGTAACTTGGAATACTTTACGAACCACATTCTCGTACCTAATTTATAGACCTGGCTTACGTTCTTAATGATCAAATATATTAAATTACACTTTCAATTTCATTTTTTCACTAATAAAAAACAAAAATTATTACTTCTCTTTATTTTTTTCCTGATTTTTCTCATGATACTATACAATTTTAGGATTTGAAAGTGGATATTTTTTCATCTCGACACCGTACTAGTGCGTCAAAGCTTATTTGCCTGTTAATGACAACATTGATGTTCCTTCTTCTTTCCTCGATTTATGTCAATAGCGATTCTATATGCTACCTCCGCTTCGTGGTTATCAAAGTCCGAATCATGCAATTACTTGTTCTTTTTATGAAAAGACACTTAAAAGATTTTTTTGTCCTGAGAGACACAATTTGTTTGCTAATGACAATGTGAGGTATAGCAAAGGTTTTAATTCCTAGTACATAAGACTTGAGAAACAAAAGAGCAAGTGAGTTCTACTCTTATGTACAATGATTGAGGTCAGAGCCTTGCCGCCATTTGAACTTACCAGATAGAACAGGCTTCTGAACACATTAGTATGATTTATGTAACAGCATAAGGAATGGGGAGAGGGTCAGAGGCAGCTTTTAGCAATCAACTTCACCTTCAGTGAAGAATTAACGCTAATGGAGTCTCGAAATATCAGCACAACAATGGCTTGCGTGTATTACTGAAATTTTATTAAATGAGCAGGAAGTTCATCCACCGATGACTAGACAGAAAAGCTGATTTTGGATCTTTGGTCCTGCTTCTAGCTCATTGCTCACTTCTCACATGTTTAAGACCCAAGTATTATGTTAAAATCATATTTGTTGAGAGAGTTCATATATAAGATGATGCGCAGACATAATAATTTCAAACCAGTTAAAGATCTAATAGTCACCAGTTGATCTGGTCGTGATTTGTGGGTCGAGTTCTCAAATTAAATTGAATCTGATTATTAATGGTCGAGCTTAACTAAAAATTATATTTTTACACATGTCTTGTGTTTTTGTAATAGTTAGAAATAGTGGAAATATTTTAGAGTATTCAAATAGCAGATCCCGAACCTTGCAGCAGCATTGAATACGCCGCTGAAAATCATGAAAACCTCATACATATTATTGGCATCTGCTGCATTAAAGAAGAAACGAAATGAAATAATGTTAACATGCAAGGACAATTACTATTCACAGAAGCACCATACCTTTACAATAAAATTCTATCAAAAACCAAGTCTAGTAGAATTAACTTAAGCCAAACTGAGAGTGAGTCTAATGCAATCCTCAGCATTTTCAAGTGGCAATACAGCCAATCGAGGACTAAGATCTGAAAGTACCAAGTATCTATTAACACAATACCCTCAATTACTTGCTGATGCCAGCAGAACAGTTTTTGAAGAA